>NW_027397066.1:26899793-26985198 GCF_003265705.2 Callorhinus ursinus | reverse complement strand
AAGAAAGAAAGAAAGAAAGAAAGAAAGAAAGAAAGAAAGAAAGAAAGGGAAAGGGAAGGAAGAAAGGGGAAATGACAATAGGAAAGAAAATGAAAGCAAAGAAATAAGAAAAGAAGACTTGAAGTGCTTTATAAAATGCATCTTTATCTTAACTAATATTATTCTATCAGAATAAATAAAGTAACATTTTCCATAGATGGTTATTCTGTCAGAAAAAAATGAAGTAACATTTTCCTAAAGGTGGACTATATTTTTGCCCCTTCATTTCCTACAAGTCCATAAAAAGAAAAAAAAAAGCCCACAGGAATTTATAAGATTCACTATGTGATTGCATTAAAATTAACCAGTGGATCAGAGGCTGTGTTCCTTTAATGAGTCTTGAGAAAATGTTTTCTAGAAGATTTTCATTAAAAAGGACTATCTCCAGTACAGTGAACAAAAGCATCAGCAATACCTATACAGTAAAGGCATGACAATTATCGTAGTAAAAACAAGCTATGCAATTTAATATTTGTAACACAATTGCCTCCTCCAAAATCTTTATACTTGAGTCTTTTTCTTTTTGGACATCACAGATTTGTATTTGGAGACAATGAATAAGTTCAGTGCCCACCAGGCCTCACTCCTGACTTCCCCACCAAGAGAATGCAGAAGTAGGAGGTAAAGGAAAACAAATACAAGCAGATTCCCACCTTGTGAGGATGAGAGGTCAAAGACAAGGAACTCTCTTAAGAGCTAAGAAAAGATGTGTGGGAAAGCATCATAACAGAAACTTACATGTATTTTCCCTAGAGTCTGTTGGATGTAAAACTGTATCATCTCCCAAAGAAATTTGCACTGTATAGTGTGTGTGTGTGTGTGTGTGTGTGTGTGTGTGTGTGTGTGAGAGAGAAATCTTTCTTGGGAATGGAGGAAGTTGTTGAATCCTGCATTTTATTTTCAGGGGATGAAAAAATGGATCTCATGAAGGATAGCCATATATCTCTGCCATACATTTTGTACAGAATCTAATTTTCCTCATTATATAAAGGTATTATAACACAAATGTTTAAAAATTTTTATTTTCAGGGCACCTGAGTGGCTCAGTCCATTAAGCATCTGCCTTCAGCTCAGGTCATGATCCCGGCATCCTGGGATCCAGCCCTGCATTGGGCTCCCTGCTCAGCAGGGAGTCTACTTCTCCCTCTCCCTTTGCTCCTCCCCTGCTCGTTCTCCCTTGCTCTCTCTTGCTCATTCACTCTTGCTTGCTTGCTCTCTCTCACTCACTCTCTCTCAAATAAATAAATAAAATCTTTAAAAAAATAAATTAAAAATTTTATTCTCAGTCAAAATAATATTGTCTATGATAGTCTGTGGTAACCCAAGGCTAAAATTTAGAATGGATGGACTATAAATTCATCTTAGAATCTTGAATAAATATTATTTCTACATAATGTTCTTAATAAAAATTTGCTGTTGTTATTTTATGATAACAGTATTGCACAAGTCCAGAGGGTTTGATTCACTTTTTATGATGTGTGAATAGCAACTCCTGAAGCAGAACTAAGTAGTTGGTACAATCTGGGACTGTACAGTGAAGAGAACTTGAACTCTCAGAATTACTGTGGAAATAAGTTATGTTGCCTATTAAGAACAGATTCATACACTTTAATAATTAGATGAACAGGCAGGTATAAAAAATGTACAAAGCAGCCAGGAAAATACTATAGCCTGGATAAGCACATACACATATACACACGTCCCTTCTAGAAGGGTACATCAGTACTCCACCAACTTCTTTGGATATAATCTTTCTGTAAATCTTATAACATTCATAGACATCAAACACTTGTACTTCCCCAGTCTTCTCTCCTAATATCAAAATATCCATAATCTGTTAAGGAAGAAAGATAATTTGTATCTTAACATGAATAGATGTTTTTTGTTGTTTTCACATGACAAGATTTTAGCATCACTGTAGAATTTTCGGATTTGTGTATTTCTTGGAGATCTTATGATGAAGAGCTGGATCAACTCTTACGGTATTGGATGCTGATTGTTCCAAATATCCATTTGTCCTATTCTTTCCCATTAAAAGAACTAGTGATATTTAACCAGGTACTTGGCTAGCCCAAGTACCTTATCCAAACCACATTGTCCAGCTGCCCTTACTACTAAGAGTAGCCATGTGACTGTGTTCTGACCAATGCAATTTTGTCAGACCTGATTACAGCTGATGCTGGAAATGTGCTTGGCAGGGTGAACTTGGTATCTTCCATATTTGTCATCATTGTGACTTGCCCTATTCACTGTTTCAAGGAGAATGAAAGGTGCATGGAGCAGAACTGGATCCCATCTTCCGTAAGGAAGAAAGCCTGCAGAAGAGCTGCTGACCTTCACTCGTGCACGGATGTGTGCCGGTGAATAAATGATGGTTGTTTTAAGCCACTGACTGTCTCGATAGTTTGTTTCATAATATTATTATTGCAATAGCTTACTGTCACATCATTCTATTTTCCTTAAGCCCTTTATATTTTGGGTTTTCTGCCACTCACAGTTAAACTATTCTTAACTAAAACCCTGCACACAATATGTATTACCTTTTTAACAATTAAACTCATTTTCCTTCTTCTTAGTGGCAGAGGCTTCTGAATTGCAGTAACCATCCTCAGCTGCTTTGGCAGGCAAGAAGAATGTGCTGAAAGGGTGATCCCTACCTGCACTTTATTTATAAGGAACACACAGCTTCCAATAGCAGCATCTCATCTACTATTTTAAATGATAATAATCATAAAGCACATCTTTAACAACTTTAACTTGTTAAAAAAATCCTATTTGATTTTGTTCTTATAATTGTCTCTTTGAGGAAAATAGTGTGATATACACTTTATGATTTATGAAATCATTTAAACAAAAGCCATTATGCAGTCAATGAAAATGGTATTTTGAGATATAAGCTTGGGTTAAAATGCTTTGTACAGGACAAATAAACTTAGAGTTATTATTAAAGTATTCAGAGGCTTAATTGCCCTGTCAGAAAAACATAGAAATATTAATATTTTTTTGCAGTTGTGTTGTGGGTATAAAGTTATCTGATAGGTTTTAATATTAAACAAGTGTGATGAACAGAGGAAGACAGTCGTCGACCATTATGAATATTTCCATGTAATTGTTCCTTTCTTTGCATTTCCCAAACAACGTTAATGATATGCAAACACCATAGTAAATATCACTGAAATTCTCCTTTTCCTTTCCTGAAAAATATTCTCATACTTCAGAGGTCACTCTTCAAAATCCTTTGTAAACCTTCTCCAATATCCCTATACCTTTCCTCCAATGGTCTTCCCATGCGGTCTTTTGACTCCCCGCTTCTGGCCCACAAAGCACAAAAGATCCTCTAAAAGTTGACAGCAACTTCTTGTAATCCTTTCTTAATAAAGAAAATAACAAATTTAGAAAGGTTAAGTAAAATGGCCATGGCCATATGGTTAAAAAATGATGAAAACTAATTATAAAAAATAGGGAAAAGTATAAGGAATATGTGTGTGTGTGTGTGTGTGTGTGTGTGAAATGTATGTGTGTATGTTTGCATCTCAATATTCAACATTTAGTGTTTCCAATATTCTAACCAAATTATGGTTTAAGTTTACATTTCTTTGATGACCAATGGTGCTGAGTACACTTTATATATTTCAGACATTTTGATGTCTCATGCAAGCAATGCCTATTCAAAACTTAGTTGTGTTAAAACTTGATTCATTTTCTTATTTTTTTAAGTTTTTTTTTAATTTAGATACATATCTTTGGAAGATTTATCTATGGCAAATTTCTTTCCCACATTATGGAATTTTTTGATGAATGAAAGTTATCAATTTAAATAAAGCCCAATTGATCTTTCTTATATGATTAATGCATTTTTAACTTAGGATTTAGTTAATGAACAAGTAGAATAATTTCTACTTACCATGTAATATATATGTATTATATTTATATATGGAGATGATTTATATATCTATGATTGTACATGTATCTGTCTATATGTGCAAATATATACATATACACACAAGATTAAATAATTTCTATTTATTGTATAAGTTGTGAAAAGGGGAAGAGAGAGCAAGCTAGAGCTTGAATTTTCTTTAAAGTAATTTGTTCCCCATGAAGCTAAATTATTTTTCATTGTGTGCATATTACTATTCTCTACTTTTTATAGAGAAAATAATTTGTTTAAGCTAAGGTGAAATATCCTTTAAACTTAGCTTATGTCAAATATACATTGGTAAGAGTTAAATTTATATAGTTTTACTCTTACCTTATTTTTTAAGAGTGTAGAGACATCCCTAGAAAGAGTGATTGTAAGTAATCATGAAAAAAAGAACACAAATAAAAATAATGGCTAACTAAGAAAAATGTATTGATAAAATATCACTACAAATCAGCATCAAATTAAGGTCTTCACAGTGTTGTATTCTTTTTATCTTTTGTTTCAACAGAGTGAAATAAGATTAAATCAGACATTGGACTCAGAAAGAAAAGTAGCTTAATTTGAACACTTAATTTCCTATTAATTCTGATCACATCTGAAATATCATTAGGCTATGTTTCTTAAGCAAGAAAGGACAATTTGAGTTAGTATACATTAATGTTATAATACTTCAATAAGCAAAATAAATTATATTTTTGTTAAAGTACAGTTTAGCTTTTTAATGGTTAAACAAATGGAATTAGAGATTAATACTGAGATAAGGGGCGCCTGGGTGGCTCAGTCGTTAAGCGTCTGCCTTCGGCTCAGGTCGTGATTCCATGGTCCTGGGATCGAGCCCCGCATCGGGCTCCCTGCTCAGTGGAAAGCCTGCTTCTCCCTCTCCCACTCCCCCTGCTTGTGTTCCCTCTCTCACTGTCTTTCTCTCTGTCAAAAAAATAAATAAAATCTTTAAAAAAAAAAATACTGAGATAAGTATTTCTATCTGAATTTTATTTTTAAATATAGTAAATAACTGATGCTATGTGGAGAGGAATTGTGCCCCAAATTACAAGGTGACAGATGTTTTCATATTTTATAGATGTAGAAAGATTGATTTTCTTTTTGGTTTTTAAGTAGTCTCTGTGTCTTAATTATATAAGCACCAAGAGCAATTAGAATCCCTAGTGTAATTCTGAAATTTTCAACAGTAAAAAAGAAATGATCTAAAAACTCTTGCATAAATACAGATTTTCATATATATATATGTATATATAACTTTCATATATATAAAACTCATTGGTATTTATTGACATACAGCAGTCTTTAACTCTGATTTCTGAATACAAAAGAAATGGAAAGATTCTAAAAATTTTTTTGATGCTAAACAGTAAACATTATTTAATTTGGGACTTGGATTACTGAACGATTCTAGACCCAGGATAATTCTTAACCTTTCAGTATGTAATTTTTCTTTTTTCCTTTCTTTCTTTTTCTTTTTCTTTCTTTCTTTCTTTCTTTCTTTCTTTCTTTCTTTCTTTCTTTCTTTCTTTCTTTCTTTCTTTCTTCTTTCATTCTTTCTTTTTCTTTCTTTCTTTTCTTTTTTCTTTCTTTTTTTCTTCTTTCTTTCTTTTTCTTTCTTTTTATCTTTCTTCTTTCTTTCTTTCTTTCTTTTTCTTTTTTTAAGATTTTATCTATTTATTTGACAGAGAGAGACAAAGAGAGAGAGGGAACACAAGCAGGGGGAGCTGGAGAGGGAGAAGCAGGCTCCCCGCTGAGCAGGGAACATGATGTGGGGCTTGATCCCAGGATGCTGGGATCATGACCTGAGCTGAAGGCAGACGCTTGAGGACTGAGCCACCCAGGTGCCCCAATATGTAATTTTTCTGATTGTGCTTCCTCAGAATCACAATTTGTCTCTCTCTCTCTCTTTTTTTTCCCGGCACAAAGTAGGTATTAAAAATGTGTTAACTATTAATGCAGGTTTTATGTTATTGTTATTGTTTTTATAATTATTTTCATATCAACAGATATTTCACTAATACTTACTGGAATAAATAATTGATAAATTAAGCCTAAATAACTACTTAAAAATACTACTTTAAAGGTACTATATACAAAATACACATTGAAAGCTATTAAAAAGTAATGAATATCATTATCTATATCTTTAGCAAATTTTCAAATGAGAAAGAGAACTATAATATATATTTTAAAATATGAAAAATGGAATGTACTAAATTTTATATGTCATGCAGAAACAAAATGTTCAAGTTCAAAAGGGAGAGAGAGAATTTCTCCTTGGGGAAAATATTAGTGTATGGATTTTGCTTGAGGAAGGCTTGGTGGAATTGTAATAATTCCAGTAGTTTGAAATGAGTTATACTAATTTTCAGGAGGAGAAAAATGCTTTTGGAAAAGCCATAGTGTTCTTGTAAAGTGGTGTGTTGAATGATTTGTCTTCTTTGCATTAGGCTGTGAAGAAAATAACAGAATGGTAAGATCAGAAAATAAGATTTGGCAGAAGTTGAGGTCAACCTTGAATGCCTGGCCTAGGTCCTATTCTGATTTTGGCAGATCATCATGGAGAAATTGTTCATTACCAGTAGCAGTCTATTAGAAGGCATGGAGTTGTGAACAATGCAGATTAAGTGAGAGGTGGCACATTAGGGAGTTGTTTCCATAGTCTAAGGTAATGGATACTGAAGATCTGGTGTATGTTAATGAGGGGTAGTACAGTGAACACATTCAAATGAAATATTAACATTTTGCCAGGAGTGCATATATAAAAGAAGACAGGGTGAATTTTTCGAGAAAGGCTTTCATTTTGTTTAGAATTATGCAGACACTTAAGAGAACTGTGTTCCTTTATCAGTTACATGTGTTGAGACTGATTTAGAAAGATGACAGAAAACTTTAAGGAGGGCTCAAAATAAATAATTATATTTTTGAAAATTAACACCTTAAGATAGTTAAAGGAAATGACATTACTTATTAATGTCTGATAGAAATGAAAACTTATTTACAACACATTTTTGAGGATGGAATATTATTTTACTTGAGTATGAAATAAATATTAATAGATCATGTGCATGTCAAAAACAATGAGGATGATTTTTGGCCAATCTGTTGAGACCTACACTCACCATGACTTTATTGATAAATTGAACATCTTGATAGTGTTTTAATTTTTTTTTTGGACTTCTGAATGTCAGAAGGCACATGCAAGGTGTGCCTATAAGAAAGAAAATGATAATGGGCGCCTGGGTGGCTCAGTTGGTTAAGCGACTGCCTTTGGCTCAGGTCATGATCCTGGAGTCCCGGGATTGAGTCCCACATCGGGCTCCCTGCTCAGCAGGGAGTCTGCTTCTCCCTCTGACCCTCTTCCCTCTTGTGCTCTCTCTCATTCTCTGTCAAATAAATAAATAAAATCTTAAAAAAAAGATTAAAAAAAAGATTTAAAAAAGTTTAAACAAATGATAATAATTCACTCTATTGTTAGTATATATACAGCTCTAAATTTTTACAGTCCAAAGAATTTTGTGCACTTTCAAAATGTTAAAAGATTTATTTCTTGCTTACCCTTAGATACATATCAATAAAAACTATAAACATCATTTCCTCTAGTCAAATATTTTCTTCAAAATTGGAATTTTGGATTTGATTTTTACTTAAGAATAAAACAGTATAGGGTAACAGCTTGCCAGCACAAAGATGTATTATTTCCATCATCTTAAGAAGAAGCCTTATTCTCATGGGGTTGATTTCAACCAAGAAGCACTCATAAATGGGGCAAAGAGACTGCTTAAATTTAATAAGGCTGACAGGTTCTGACTTACTATCTGCCCCACATCAGGGACGGCAATGTCTTTCAAGGGATGTAAACAAGAAACCCAAGAACAAGTTTTCAGCTGAATCATCATTTTTATTCTAAATATTACATTCTAAAACAAAGTTTTTTGTATGGGTTTGGGGAATGTAATCAGAAACAGCATTATTTCTTCATGCATATATAAATAAATAATTAATAAGAAAGACATACAAGGAAATATCAAGTCAGTCCAGCTTAAATAGTGATTTTTTTTTCCATTCACATTTTAGGTTTTTAAAAATTCTATTCTTTTCTAAAAAAAAAATTCTATTCTTTTCATTCTATTAAACACTGAAAACTGTCCACTGTTGGGTGAATAATAAAACGGACGGGCTGTGGAAATTGACTTTGAAAAAAAGAATGATTTATAGTCTTGACCTTTGATCTTTGCAAAATCTGAAAAGTTTGCCTTGTATTGAGATGGGAGGAAGTTTTATTAGGAAATTAAAATAATCTCTTTTATTAAAACAACAACAACAAACAAAGGGGAAATTTCAGCCAATTCAAAGCTGCTACAAATGAAGCCCTTAGGGTTATAGGCAGGTAAGAGGAAACCACACCTTCATTTGATTCCTTCTCTTCAATAGAAATTGTAAATGTTTCCTCTGAGACAATAACTGCACAGCTAATAAGGAACCTGGAATGTGCATAAAATCTTCACGGAAGTGAAAGGCATTCAGCTAACATAAACTGAGCAATTGTCTATGTACGTTTATAATCAAATTCACTCACTTTCCAGGTAGTTCAATTAAACTGTACCTCATTAATTCCTTAGAGAATAAAGAAAACCATCTTGCAAAATTTTAAATGAACTCAATCAAATCAGCTCAAAAAATACACTGAAATTGAACCATCTAAAGAATTGACCTTGAAAAGCCTCTGTGTGCCATCGTAATCTTTTTAAAATAAATTATCCCTTCTAATTATTTACTTGCTGTTTAATTCCCTTACATTTTCTTTCATTTCCAAACTTTAGCCCACCTTTGCCACAAAATTTTCTACAGGCAAGGGGAGGAAAAAAAGGATACTTTCAACATTATGATGTACTGTTTATTCTGTATCTAAAGTCATTGTAATTCTGGAAGTTGTTCTAAGGTTCAATGGATGTTTGCCAGAATTTTAGTCTGTGAAAGTGAAGTACTCTTGTTATATGGAGAGAGCAACACTGCCTGCATGGAAATAAGTTTACACCCTTTACCTACCTAGAGCTAAAATCTGGAAGGAAAAGTAAAAGCTTCTCTCATGAATGCCAATAGTCCCCGTCTACCTCCCTCAACTCCAGGTGTGGGTAGCATGGTGCCTGCATACAATACAGGGTAAATACTCAATGAATGAATTGAATGAATAAATATACATGCCTGAAATAATGAGAATGATTTCCGTAAGTTACCCTCAAAAAACAGGTTTAATACTTTTTGGTAATCTGTGACAATATAAGCAAGAGCAATCTCTAACCTCCATCTTTTCCTTTTTTAGATCTGCTACAATAATATATAATATTTCAAGGTGGAGAAAGGGAGAGAGAGGGGGAGAGAAAAAGAGGAGAGAGAGAGAGAGAACACCATCTGCCCCTCCACATTAACTGTAAACAGCTTTTAAGGAATTAATAGAATTATTTTTGATCTGTTATGCAAAATAATTGCTAATTTGGCTAGGAAAATAATAAGCAAAATGACTACAATAGAGTTCAAATACACTATGTAAATGCACATTTTCTGACAGTGTTCGACATGCATACTAATGTTGGTTATTTAAAACCAGAAATGGATAAAGCTGGTTATAGGTGCCTGATACTGTCTTGCTTCATCAGAAATCCATTTCTTAAGAGCAAGTTTCCTCTTTCATTTCTTTGGCAACATGCCCCTTCTCATATATTCAGTTATGCTACATTGCTTGAGGCTGTGCTTCTATGAATCCTTAACATGTTTCTGCTGCCCTCTCTGCTTGTGATTACCCCCATTTCGGTTCACTTTACAACAGCAGTTGGATATCCTGCTGTCTTCTATTTTCTGCACATGTGCAGCTCGGTAGAACTGTGCTATGATGAATATTGTTTCAATGTTGCCAGACCAGTTATATTAAAAGACTGTATTTCTGTGGCTGTGTTTCTATCACTGCTGTTCAGTAGTGCTCAGAGGTAGGTTGATGAAACAGACTCTGAAGCCATATATCTTATGGACTCTAAGAAACTTCCAGAATGCTCAAGCCCTGCTTAGGGTGGAGTGGCTGCTTTAGCACTGTCTTACTTGAAGTCCAGAGTTTCAGAATTACTTTGGAAGTCACTCCTAAACTGACCCGCAGCAGAACTCCCCAACTGTGACTAGTTTAAATCTATCCTTTGAGTTCCTATGAACACGTTCTCCCTTGGTATTCACCAGATACCTCTTGGGATACCAAGATGATGGAAACTATGGTTTATCCATCCAAGTGTGCCTTGTATGCTGTCTGGCACAAAATAGGAGTGCATCATTCATGGATTAAGTAGGAACTAGATTATAAACTGAGAAATGGGATAAAGCTTTTGGCAATATTAAAGTAATTCTGCTGTTGCTATTTTTACTACTTTCCTTCCTAGTTTTTTCCGGGTCAACATCTGCCATTTCTAAAAGATTTTATTTTCTCTAGGAAAAAAGTACACAAAGAACCAGAGGAAAAAAGAAGTCACTATAATACATTTTGTAAATTTCTAAAAAAAAATCAGGGATAGATATCTAATAAGTCTGGTGATTTGAGATTTTCCAAAGATAAAATTTTTACAATAAAAATTGAGACGTTTTGCTTGTTTAATCCACAGATTAAGAACATGGTGAACTTGTAGTAGGATGTGTGTTTTAATAAAACATTGTGTGTGTGTGCGCGCATATCTCTCTCTGTGTGTGTGTGTGTGTGTGTTATATTTTAAGTGTGTGTGGGGTATATCTTGATTGTATAAGATCAAGTTTTTCAACAAAAAGACATAATCCAGGTAGATTCCTACAAAGATCACAGAGAAGAAGAAAGTATAAGGAGGACCACAACATCAGAGATAAAGGCTACCCACTAGTGCATCAACAAAGAAGAATTACAAAAGAGGAAAAATGTGTTCAGAAAGTGTCTGGTATACCATTTTCCCTACTTCTGATGACCCTGTAAGGTGCAATAGATTATTATAAAATGTCCCATGTATTTAAAGAAAATCAAGAAAATCTAAGAGTGGGCTAGGAGAACTAGAGAGGCCTTATGTTTGATGATGAGGAAAAGTAACCTCAGTGACCTGGTAGTCTATAAAATAACTGGCTTGTAATCATAAAGAAATGCCAATGTCATGAATGTTTGAAGGAGAGAAGAAGCCTGCGGCAGCTAAGCAGCAGGTGATACAGGCACCAATCCTGAAAAGTTGAGAACAGATGCTTCTCTAAACCAAAGATTGATAAAGAAGGACAATCTGAGTTACCTTCTTAATTTTGCCTGTGTGATTCTTCTTATACCTTCACCATCATTTAGATTACTCCACATCCCACTCCACAACTACAGAATAAGAAGAGCAGGTGAAAAAGGAGAATTCTGAATTTACTGAGAAATTCTGAATTGGCTTGAAAAAAATTAAATTGAAGGTCAAGAGTTATATAGTTAGATTCAGTTAGTTTTCTATACATGATTAGCTAGAATTCATAGTACTACAACATTTCCAACTGTAGTAGAGAAACAAAATTGATAATAGACAAAGTTATAACTTTCTTATCAGTATCTTAGGTAAATCTCCAATCCTTCTAATCCTTTGTACTTCAGGATGAATTTATTTTATTTTATTTTATTTTTTTAAAGATTTTATTTATTTATTTGAGAGAGAGAGAATGAGAGATAGAGAGCACGAGAGGGAAGAGGGTCAGAGGGAGAAGCAGACTCCCTGCTGAGCAGGGAGCCCGATGTGGGACTCGATCCCGGGACTCTAGGATCATGACCTGAGCTGAAGGCAGTCGCTTAACCAACTGAGCCACCCAGGCGCCCAGGATGAATTTATTTTAGTCTTTCCTCTCCTTCTTCCTGCTCCCACCATGCCTGTGATTTTGCCTTTGTATAATAGAAACTGTCACTAGTCATCCATATATGGAAGTTGATTCCTCTTTCTTCCTTCTGACCACCAATAATTGCATCGCATATTTTCAGCATTTAGTCCTAAAAGTAGACACTAATTGGAAATAAAATGTTAAAGGAATGAAAATTTTCCAGGAATTATAATTTCAAGCTTTGGATAGGTTGCATTAATGCAATTATTAACTCATTTCCTCTGTTATCTTTTTCTTTTTTTCTCTCTCAGTACATCCTCTGTGTGTGTGTGTGTGTGTGTGTGTGTGTGTGTGATATGCATACTTTTTTAACATATAAGAGTAGGTTTTAGGCATCATTACCCTTTATCCTTTTAATGTTTTAATTTGCATTTTTAAAGAATATTTATACAAGAATATTTTCTTTAAAAATCTCAGTAAAATTGATAAACTTATGAATTTAGCAATAATACAATATTTTATTGTAACCCACAGTCTAACTCCAGTTTATGCAATTGTTCCAATAATGTCCCATAGGACTGTTTTCCATACAGGATTCTGGCCAGGTCATGTAATGAATAAAGTTTGTGCCTCTCTCCAGACTTCTTTAATCTGGGACATTTCCTCAGCCTTTCTTTGACTTTTGTGACATTGAGATTTCTTGAAGAATGCAAGCCAGTTATTTTATAGACTATCTCTCAGTTTGCATTTGTCTGATGTTTCCTCATGATTAGATTCAAGTTATGCATTTTTCGCTGGCACATTTCTTAAGTGATGTTGTGTCCTTTTCAGGACATCACAATGGAGGACTAACAGGTTCCTTTGCAGTTTTCTGGTAATGTTAATTTTGATCACTTGGTTAAAATGTCCAGTTTATTTATTTCATAATTACTACTTTTCCTTTTGTAATTAATAAGTAATTTGAGGAGAGGTCCTATGAAAATAGGCAAATATCCTATTCCTCATCAAATGCTTTCCTACTGACTAAACATGTATTCATGATTCTTGCCAGAATCAATTCATACTATGTTAATTGTAAAGGTAATTTCGAACTATATTCTTTCCTCTCTGTATATTAGTTGATAATATACTGAAATGAAGAAATTTCCTTATCCACTAGTTATTTATTCTCTTATTTATTTATATACTTATGCACACATTGATATATGTATGCATACATTTATTTTCAATACAGGCTCAAAGATTTCTACTTTATTTGAAAGGACCATTAATATCTTTATATATTTTGACACTATGTTGTACCAGTTTGGCTAGCTGGCATGCTGCTAAACTAGTTCCTCCAAAATTTTGACATGTCCCCCATTGTTATTTTTGAGCAATTCCTTAGTCTCTGGCCCAGTAAGATGTTTTAGTTTCATTATTAAACTATGAGACCTGGAATCAGTCATTTTTCGAAGGATTCTAGTTTCTTTTAGTGGTTAATGGTATTTAGTAACCATATGAGTGATAAATTGCTGTCTAAGTAGTTTCCTCAAAATTCAGTAGTTAAAACAATCTTAAACATTTATTATCTCTCACAGTGGCTGTGGACCAAGGATTGAGGAGTACTGGACTGGGTGTTTTTGGCTAGGGCTTCTCATAAGTTTTCTTGGTCAGTTGTCCCTGGGCCTGCACTGATCTGAAGGTTTAACTGGGGTTGAAGCAGTCACATTGATCTCTCATGTGCCTGGCCTGTTGGTATTTGTTGTTTGACAGAGACCTTAGCATGCTGTCCAATATGGCCATCTCCCCAGGATGGCTTGCTTGGTTGCATGATAATGTGGCTGGCATCCCCCCCACCCCGAGTGCATGTTACACGGAAAAAAAAAGACAGAAGTATTGAACATTTATGGCCTAACCTTAAGAATCACAAACCATCACACTTAGTATCTCTTAGCTATCCAAGCCCTGATTCAGCATGAGAAGAAAATACATAGGGGTAATGATGCAGGGAGGTAAGGCCATTGGGGTTTTTCTTTTTGTGCAGCTATATAATATCGTTTTCCTACATGGAAAGTCTTTTCTATAGCCTTGATAATCTCAGATTCAATCACCATTATCTATTTTACACACCTTTCCACCCACATCCCCTCTGGCAACCGCCAGTTTATTCTCTTTATTTAAGTCTGTTTGGGGGCGCCTGGGTGGCTCAGTTGGTTAAGTATCTGCCTTTGGCTCAGGGCATGATCCCAGTGGGGAACCTGCTTCTCCCTTTCTCTTTGCTGTTTTCTTTCTCAAATAAATAAATAAAATCTTAAAAAAAAAATAAAAAGAGTCTGGGGTGCCTGGGTGGCTCAGTCGTTAAGCGTCTGCCTTCGGCTCAGGTCATGATCCCAGAGTCCTGGGATCGAGCCCCGCATCAGGCTCCCTGCTCAGCGGGGAGCCTGCTTCCCCCTCTGTCTGCCGTTCCGCCTGCTTGTGTTCCCTCTCTCGCTGTGTCTTTCTCTGTCAAATAAATAAAAATCTTAAAAAAAAAATAAAAACAAATAAAAAGAGTCTGGACTTTTTGCTTGTTATTTTGTCCTAAGGCCAACTCAGAATTTTCCCACTAATTATTTTAATACTGTCTTTCTGTTGTTGTTGTTGTTGTTGTTGTTGTTGTTTGAGAACTTGAATTCACACGAATCAAATATGAGTATTCACTAATAATGTCCATTGCAAATACTTCCATCATATGTAGATATAGCTACATCTTACTAAACCTCAATTTCATGGCTTGCGAAATCCCCAAAATATCACCTTAAATTTGGAAATAGGCAAACTGCTTCAGCTCTGCCCCTATCAACCCTTACATTCTCTTCACATTGAGTTTTGTGCTATTAGAATAAAACTTAGTAGATCACTCTGGGTTGTCCCATTTTGTTTCCACTGTTTCTTCTCTCCCACATTCTTTCCTCTCTTTGTCCTCTTCTTTATTTTTTTTTAAGATTTTATTTATTTGAGAGAGAGAGAGAGGCACGAGCAGGGGTGAGAGGGAGAGGGAGAAGCAGACTCCCTGCTGAGCAGGGAGCCTGATGTGGGACTCGAACCCAGGACCCTGGGAAAATCACCCGTGCTGAAGGCAGATGCTTAATGACTGAGCCATCCAGGCGCCCTTCTTCTTTCCTTTCTTATGCTGACCCAAAATGCAAGACTTTGGGGGCACTTGTTTTCAGCAACCAAGCACTGCAGTACCTATCCTAAGAGGAATTTGGGTGGCATCTGTTAATATGATAAATTTCCTTTAGGTGCATTAGTTAGGATTATGTTCAGGTACAATAGACAGAAACTGCAGGAGAGCAGTTGCTCATGGAAGATAGAACTTAACTGCATGGTGTCTCCAACATCATCCCAGATATGCATCTCCTCTTGGTCACCATGATTCCTATAAGTCTTAGCATTCATGTCCACCTTTCAGTGAGCAGGAAGGAAAATGAGGTAAAAAGGGATGTGTCTTCTATGTAGGGCTACTTCCTGGAATTCCCACAGAGCACTTCTGGGCCAAAAGTTAGTTATTTAGTCACAACTAGATTTTAATGGAAACAGGGGACTGCATCTGTATCCCCAGCAGCCATGTGCCCAGTGAAAAATTGGGAATTCTATAACTAAACAAGAAGTTGAAAAATCTATCAGGAGAATACTAGATATGTCTGATCCAAAAAATCATTTTAATTGTCACTGCTAAGAGTAAGGTAGAAAAAGAAAGAGTTAAAAGAGAAAAGAAAGAAAAGATAAAAGAAAAAAAGAGGGCATACATGTTATGATAGAAGAGAAACTTAAAAGGGAAGAATCAATTACGTGAACATAAACAAGGAAACCAAAAATATAGATAACAAAGAAGCAAAGATACAGATTACAAGAGATTCATTTCATAATAACTTCCATCCTACTATTAGGGCACAGTACACAGATGTAGAAATAAATATGGATTCAATCTGAGTATCTGAATATAATACTTCTAATTGAGATTTTACTATTCTATTTTTTTTTAAAGATTTCATTTATTTGACAGAGAGAGACAGTGAGAGAAGGAACACAAGCTGGGGGAGTGTGAGAAAAAGAAGCAGGCTTCCTGCTGTGCAGGGAACCTGGGATCATGACATGAGCTAAAGGCAGACACTTAACAGCTGAGCCACCCAGGCGCCCCTAGATTTTAGTATTCTATTGACAACATTATCTTTTGTTTCCCTTTTTCTCATTTATTTGAGAAATATATATATTGAATTCTTTCGATGAGTCAAACAATATGTACCACACTGATAAAACAAAGAGGAATAAGAAAGATTCCTTTCCATGAAGCAGCTCTTGAATCAAGGGAGAATCCAGATACACAAACAGAAAAGTAGACTGGATTACAGAAAAGAAAAGAAAAAAAAAAGATTTGCTTGGACACATTGTAAGATGTTAATTTTTTTTATATTCAGACAAATAGAGATAGTATGAAATAGAATCTCCAACTTTTAAAGTACCTGGCAAGCCATTCTTCTTTGCCCATTAGGAATATGTTGCTGGAAAAGTTTGAGAAGTACTACAAAATGAGGGGTGACTTCATTGCTTTGTGCAGGGATCTAAGACTGTCAGTTTGAGTTTTCTATGTGAACTAGAATTGAAGGGGTATAATAAAGGAGGTATGTCAATCAGATTAGAAAGAATCTTTACCAAATTCTAAGAAGTAGATGATGAAGTCCTGAATTATAGTAGTGAGTATAGAGATGAAAAAGAGGAGAATAGATTTAAGAAAAAGTTAGAAGATACATGGACAGAGCTAGAAAGTATAAGGCTAAGCAAGATAAGTCAGTCAGAGAAAGACAAATACCACATGATTTCACTCATATGTGGAATTTAAAAAAGAAAACAAACAAATGGAAAAAAAAACAGAGAGAGAGAAATCAAGAAACAAGAAACAGATTTTTTTTTTTTTTTTTTTTTAAAAAAAAGACTCAATTGTAGAGAACAAGCTGGTGGTTACCATAGGGGATGTGGGTGGGGGATGGGTTAAACAGGTGATGGGGATTAAGGAGTGCACTTGTCGTGATGAGCACAGGGTGATGTATGGAATTGTTGAATCACTATACTGTACACCTGAAACTAATATTACACTGTATGCTAAGTGGAATTAAGATACAAATTTAAGAGAAAAGAAAAAGGAAAAAAGAAAAATTTAGGAGATACAATATGTAAGACTTGATAATTAATTAGAAGTGGAGGATATGGGAAACGTAAGTCAAAGGGGCAATGCTAGATTTCTACACTGGGTGACTAGCTGTATAATAATGCTGAGCACTGACATGGAAATTATCAGGAATATTATATTTAATGGATAATATATACATTGTTTTAGAGCTTATTGAATTTGAGGAATTGGTATGTGTATTCTCCTAAAGATGTCAAGCATGCATTTCTTTTGTGATTTGTGAGGCTTGAGCAAGATTATAGAGTAAATGAAATGAAGCCTTTTAGGAAATCAAAGACAGAGAAGAGAGAGTAACCTAATGATGGTGAAAGGTCTAGAGATGACAAAAAGAGATGGGGTCAAGAGTACAAGTGAAGTGACTGTCTTTAAATATCAGAAGAAAAGAGAAATCATTCTTAAAAACTGAGTGAAAAGCCAAATCCTAGTTTTATCACTTGTAAAAATTCAGAGTATTGTTTTCTAGCCAGTTTCATGGATAAGAAATCTCAAGATAAAGTCCAAAAGTCATACTATTAATTGGCAAACAAAGGAATCAAATCTTGCTATGCCCAAATTTCCCCCATGCTCTTTTCACTACATGCTATCTACAAAGACATGGCCCGGGAAAAGTTTTAGTTTTTTTTTCCTTCCAGGATTTATGTTGAACTATTGTAACAGCTGAACTTATTTTTCCACCTACCCTCACAGACTCCTCTTGCCACACACACATAAAACATACAACATCATGTCATTATTTTGGATAAAAATAATTGCATGTAACTACAAAGAAAGGATTACCTTTTTATTTATGCTCATATGACATTTCTTAGTTCCCCAAGGCAGGACTTAGACACCTAAAAAGAAGTCTAGGAACTGAAAGCTTTAGGTACTACAATGTTATAAAGATGGAGAGATTAGTCAAAATCTTCAAGGAGATTGAGAACTAGAAGCAGTCAAGAGGTAGGAAGATAAAGGAAGATGCTTCTTTTCAGGAAGTTAAGTGAAGATAGTATGACAAAGGGGGGGTAAAGATTATCTGCGTTAATTGTATTGCTGTGTCAGGTGAGATGAGAGCAGAGATTCACCGTGATTTATCAAGGTTATGGTTGTTGTCAATCCTGACAAGAGCAGTATGAGTGTTAGAGCCCAAACTGAGTGGAATGAGTTTAAGGCAGCAGAGGAAATGGAGACCTTCAAGTATACTCATTTTTTAGAGGATCATTGCTATAAATAAAATCATAGAAAATGTGAATGGTAGCTTGGAAGGGATAAGAACTCAAGAGAAGGATTTGTTTACTAAATTTTTAAAGTGGGAAGATATTAGCGCAATTGTGTGCAGATAGGAATGATCCAATAGAGAGGGAGTAGGTATGGTAGGAGTAGTGGGCTAGATAGGAGATGTCATGCATAGGTAGGTGGGTTGGTCTTACACAAACACAGAGAGTAAATATATATTAATAAACCAAAGCAAGATAATAAATAGAAAGTGTGATGGTAGCTTACATATGGATTTTATTTTTCTTAGGATGTTTCTTTTCTTAGTAAAGTAAGAAACGAGGTCATACTCTCTGTGTCAGAACAGAAGATAACATTTTGAAGATTTCAATAGAAAGAACAGGATATTTAACAATTGTCCAAGAGTGTGGGTAAGTAGAGAGATAAGAGAAATGTAGTATGTATGCTGGGCAACAACATCTGCTCAATTGAGAAGAGTGGTAGTAACTTAAAGTGAGAATAGTTAGCATGGTTACATGTGCAGATGCCAAGCTAGCAGATATTTAGCAAGGTTGGGTTTTGTATTACACAAGTTTCTGAGGAATGAGAGAGAGAAGCAATGTTATTGAAGTTATAAAATAAGGTGATGATTTCATTGCTGGGACAAGGAATTTAATTTGGATAAAATTGAAGTGAGGAATTACAATGGGAGAAAGGCCATGGAGAGGGAAAAATAATTATTAAATATAATTCTCAGAGGGTGCCAAAGTTGTTGGTGTCTTGGTACAAGTTGGAGTTATCTGGATGACAGAAGTTTGGTCAGAGTTGGGTGCTTGAACTCGAGACTGTGGAGAGGCCTCAGTTATTGGTAATGATATGTTCTAGAATCTGGCTGAGGAAATGAGAGGTAGGGTAGAGGCAAGACAAGTGGAGGAGAAGAAGTGAAGGAACTGGGAGTCCAGTGGACTGGAAGGATATCTGTGAGAACACTGACATTTCCAAGAACATGGCAGGAATACATTAGAGAGGGTGACAGTGAAGTAGCTAAACTCTTCAAGGAATGATTGAGAGTGACTTTGAGGTTGGCAAATGACGGAAACAAGTAGCTGCGTGTATGATATACTTATGACCTTGATTCTGTATTGGCTGTTTTTAGGGAGGGGAGGAACAAAGTAGTCTGAAAGCAGGAATGAGGTGCAAGAAGGGCACCCACTCTACCTCTAAGCTTAGTGCTCAGAGAATCGTGGGAAAAGAAACAGCAAGTGGACATTTTGGGGACTTCATAGGAGGCCAGATTCTGAGGGGGAGAGCCAGATTAGAGCAAGAAGGCAAAAGGGACTTTTAGGTAAATGATTGAGGATCCAGGGGTTTAGCTGATAACTGTGTGTTCCAGATGATACAGTGGAAAATCTTCAGGAGTTATTGAGGGGTAGGGAAGTGAGTCAAAAAGAGTGTGTGCATCCCTGTCTAAGTGATTAAAATCTAGGTATTAGGGAATAACCTACACATCCCAGGATTTTCTTGGTGACTGAATTGACCAGGAATAATGGCATCATGATGTCAGCCGTGATAGTGTCTAGGCAGTGTGTGATGAGGAGCCTTGGAGCACTGTGTGGGGGCAGGAGGGATCCCCTCCTGGTGATGGGGCAAGGCTTGGGCAACAGCTACAACACACAGCTCTCTCTGAACCACAGCCTGTGATGGTGCTTAATTTAAATTTGAGTGCAGTTTCTAGCTGGTACAGTCAACCTTCATATCTCAAGAAATGAGAAATATCAAAAAAATATGAAGAAATATCAAGAATTACCAAGAAACATATCATAGAACTAGGCTCTTGTTCTGTTTCCAGTAACAAAACAATACTTAAGAGGGGTAGAATAAAAGGTCAAATATAGGAAATGTTTTGTATTGTGGTGACATTTTACATGAAATAGATATATCACATTTGTAATTTATAATGCAGATTTATAATGCATATGTGTTGTAATTTAAAGGTTCTTATTTGAGTCTCACAGAAAACTCTTTTAAGAAGGTAATATTAACCATTTTAGCTCCATCTTAAAAATGAGAAAGTAGACTTAGAAAAACTAGTTTGCCCAACATCATACCAAGGATTTCAGCCAGGTTTCCTTTCCTGGCTATGAATTTTCTTACTATTTTACAAGAGACCGTGTAAAGGCTTGATAAAGGAAGCCACTGGTATCACAGATTTGGGGCACCATCAATAACCCTGGGAATATGTCAGGGCACTTCACACTGTTTCTTACAGAGAAAAGAACCTAGGAGGTCTTAGGAATGTAGGTGCAAGTTGACTTCCAGGAAGAGTTTTACAATTTCACTGTAATTACCTGCCTTCTTGCTTTACTCTTGGTGTTCTCTCTGCTCGAGATGTTTTCAGCAGTCAAAACCTTGAGTGGTCATCACAATTTCTCTTCCTCAATAAAATATTTATTGACCCAGGAATAGGCTATAACTTTTCCTTTAAATCCCCTAGGAGTTGTCATTATACATTTATTCTGTCACTTTATATATATTCCACCTTATACTATAGTCATTTGGGTAATCATCCAAGCACTTACCTGTAAAGCATAGATAGTAAGAACAAGTGTAGTTGGAAACCTTTAAAAGAGGAAAATATACATACTCTGCAATGTTATTAGGAATAAATGAAAGGTGAGCAAAAGTTTTGTACAATATAAAATGCTAAGTAAATATAAGTTATACGCTATTGTTAATATTAAGAACACATGACAGCATCATGGTTAGGAATTCAGGCTGTAGCTTGAAACCTGTATTGAAACCAGCATCCTCATTTACTTGTTTTATAATCTTGGGCAAACTATTTAACTTCTCTGTGTCACAGAGTTTTCATCTATAAAATGAGGACAATGAAAAACCTGCTTCAAAAAGTTGCTCATTCATTCTTTCAATAGCTCTTTATTATGGGTCAAATATTGGTCCAGGTGCATATTAAACTAATTATAGCTGTAAAGCAGCTATAAAAAACATTCGATACCCAATGGGACCTCAGCAAATGTTAGATATTTATTCTCCTATTAATTTATTGAGAGAGAATCCTTGAATATAGATGACACTCAAAACATGGCTATTGAAATTCAAATTAATTATAATTTAGGTACGTATCAAACAGAATTTTAAACTCTCCAAAGCAGTGAATCAAATGACCATTACCTTCACATATGGCCTTATGAGAACTATGAGAATAGATCCAGTCTCTATGAAAATCCTAATGAAAATATATCTGCCATGGCCAATATCTTTACCTTATGTCAGAACCCAATTTTGAATTATACAAAAAAGCAGGACATTTAATCAAACTTAAAAATATACTATTAATGCATAAACCATGATTCATATGAAATACTTAAATATTAAAGAAATTCAAAATCCTTTCTGTCAGTGTCTGACCTTTATGCTTATCTATTCCTAAAATACATCTTGCCTATCAACCAAAGCTTTAATCACTTTCTCATTTCAGATATTGAAAGAGAGATTCCATTAAATCAAGTAAAGGTCATCTTTCTTTGAAATATAGATTATTCACCTTCACTCTTTAAAGAAGCAGAGATTGGAGAGCAAACTCAAAAGCACCTTTCTCCCCACTCTTCAAAGTAATAAGTAAGCAGCGAAAAGGATTAAGGATGATTATGTTTAGCTCTCAAGAACTGAGTTCCAAACCAGATATAAAATGCAATTCCAGTACTAAAGAGTAGGGTCCATATGTTAAAAAAGAAAGGACATATTGCATTTCTCTGGGCTTCCTTTGAAGCACTTAATGAACTCCATTAGGGTTTAAGCAGCCATAGAAGAAACACAAGGTAAGTAGGACTGGGTAATTTATCTGAAATTTTTCCTAGAGAAGCAAATTGTTTTTGGATAGGAAACAAAATTTCTAAAGCAAATGTGTAGCATGTCTTTTCTCAAAGTCCCCATTTGTTTTAGTAAGTATCTTAGGAACTCACTAGAGGAAATTTATCTCTAATGGAAATTTAGGTCTTTTAATTCATGCACGTTTCCTTGAAAAAAGAATGATTTCAATTTTCTTAAGGGATCAAAGGTGTTTGCTTTTCAATCCTCACTAGTAATAGTGCTGTTCATTACATGGTTACCTCCAGATATTTCACAAACATGTGAGTCATTAACCATTAACACATAAATGCTGGAAAAAGTAGTATACTTTATAAAGTATCTAGCAAAGAGATTTGTCCATTAAGAGACTACTTTTCCCCAGAGTATTTATATCCCATCCTTGCATCAAGGCCATTTCAATGTTTTTTCCTGAGAATTTTGAACCAACTGTTTTTCCTTCTGAATGCTCACTGTATTTTCTGCTTTTTTTTTCTTTTCTTTTTTTTTTTTTTTACATAGCAGCCTTTTAAATATACTTCCCTGTTCTCTTACTATTTTATGGGACTTGTCTGAGTTTTTAATCTTCCTAGGGATAATTGCTCTTTCTCCTACTTTACATATAAAATGTAAGGCCTCTGAACTCCAACTATTATCATCCCTTGACGAGTACAAAATGGCCCAATGGCTGACCTTCCTTGAATTCTCATGTAAGCTTTACTAGATATACCACATCCTATAGCTGCACTCCTGAGGTTGTATCAGTACTGGGCAGGCTTGAAGTATAGACGTCTTATGAGATTTAGACCACCAGAACTCATATACACCAGATGTCTGGAACTTAGAAGAATTTGGATGGGTTATTTCTTCAGAAATGGATTAAGTAAAGGCAAAAAGCAGACACTGGGTTAACAATTTTGGGAGGAAGGTGTGTTGGAGGTCTGGATGAAAAGACTAAGAAAATAGCCATCAATGCTAAATTGACCTATGAGTCGATGGTGTCTAAATTGTAGGTTCAATTATGTATGTCTCATTGCTAAGTATACATATTGAAAAAATATTTAAATATATAAAATAGTTTTATTTGTAAAAGCACTTCTGGTTATGATCATTTTTTTTTAATTCTTATCAGGTATGCCTGATTGCTGTTCAACAAGATTAGATGTATACAACTCATTTCTTATGTCAAATTTACTTACTAAGTTTTATTTATAGTCAAAGCTGAGCTTACTCTATTGCTCTCATAAAATGGTCATGAACATACAGCTTAAAATAAATGGGCCATTATAATTGTGCAATGTTAACTTTGTTTTAAAATATGAAGTTTGCTCCAACTTTCAAATAAGAAGTGGGTAGATGGGAGGGTGGCAATATGTGATAATATTGCCATTGCAAAATGACTTTGTGTAAAAAGTGGTATACTAGAAGGATGTAGAAAAGAGAACATTTTTCTGTTTCACAGAGCTCAGCAATTCCAAACATAAGAAGAAATAATTCTTAGAAAAGAATGCTATTAATTCATGTTTAAAAGTCCATTAAAACAGAGTCAACTTGCTGTTTTATTATTTACTAATTTCACATGGATTTTTTTTTTTTGCATAACTCCACTGTTAGTATGTGAATTAAGTATTTTGCACTGAATGTTTTGGTTGAGCTGTGAAATTGCACAGAGTAGCCACAGAGTTGTATTAAGAAATGACAACTGACTAACATTATTAAAAAAAAAGAAACTATTTCAGTGCATAATAAAGTATCTCTTCAGAGGAAAACTGAACAGTTTTCACTTTCATAATTATAATTAAAAATGGAAGAAGCTCTAAGCAATTTTTAAGATTTTATAAATATTTAATGTAAGGAATGTAAATGTTTGTTGTTATATTTTTTTCTGGATGCAGATTCCCAATTCTTCAGCATCCATGATGCATAAGCAATATGTAAATAGTAAGCAGAATTAAATTATAGGGAGAAAAATCTTTAACACACCATGGGGCCAGAGAAATTTACAGTGCTTAGAGTTCCCCGATGAATGCTATTTTACTCTTAATCAATTGCAGCAGGTAGGAGGAACATCATTTTGTAAGCCAAGTGGGAATGTGTATCCATTTTTATAGAGTGTGTTCGTTACTCTCATTTCCTATATCAAAAGCAATATATTAACAGAAGTTACTTCAACATGCAGGAAATAGAATTCATTGCTGGTAAAATGAAGTTGGGGAAATGTCTATGTTTCACAATTTAATCACTTAACCTTCAAATGAAGATTGTGAACAGGACAAGTTATTTCAGTGTGGCTGAGAAGGAAGAAGGGACTCCTTTCATTTTGCTTCCTCCTGCCAGAGACATGCCATTGAAATTGCTACCATTCCCAGGCTTATTACTGTAACATTGTGATTTTGGTATTCCAAACTGTAATTATAGTGAAAATAAGGGCCTACAAGACAATAGACCTTGCCTCCAACAACATCACATTTAGAGTCTTTTTACCCCACTCTTTTTTTTTCTTTTTTTCCTGAGTTGCATGACATGCCCCCAATCTCTCAATCTCTTAGATCTAAATAGTCTGCAAGGGACTCAGAGAGAGAAAATATTTCTCTTTGTTATAATCCTTAACTAGCTGAGAGGGTGCAAGATATACCAACACAAGGTATATTAATATATATACATAGATATGTATATATATATATTCCTTTTGTTATATATCCTTACTATGCAATTGGATGTGCCTGGAAACGCATTCATGCTACTGTTTTAGTGCCCTTCTCGCATAGAAAGGGATCATAGAAGAGTGTTTCACACAGTGTCATCTTCTAATAAGAAGAACAGTCACAATTACAAGTGGAGCAGAAGATAATGACTCCTCAAATTGCAAAATGGGGAAAGCGAATATACTGGGAGTACACACTAGGGATATATCTGACCACATAGTAATGTATCAAGCTGATGTGATCATTTAAACAGTTTAATATCCAATTCGCTTTCCCAAATTATCTGGCTACTTCAGGTGAAAGTGATTTTAGGTTAAATTGTGGAGATCGTTGACTTAATCTGACATGTCACTTTGTATGACCCCTTAGATTAAAAAGCTCATACAGCTGGTTCTCAGAGTCCATTAATCTTATGAGGATGATATGGCAGAGAAACAAAGAACTTAAAATCAGTTCAAGTCACAAAGTCAGCAAACATTGCAGTCAAATCACTACATATTTTGTATTTATTTAATTATAGACATGACCCATCTAAGTCAGGTTCTTACTATTTATCACTTGCTCAGTAGTTCTAAAATAGGCTCTACACAGTCACCACTAGAGTTGCTGAATATTTTATAGATTCTTGAGCCCACATGTGCAGATTTTGATTTAGTGCATCTAGTGGGAAATCTAGAAATCAGCTTTTTAAACCAGTACCTTGTGTGTTTTTATGAATATTGATAGCTGGTATATTAGCAAATGCTGGACATAAAATAGGCACTCAAAGAATTATTTAATTAAGCTGAAACATGGCTCAATGAGTCCTCTCATTGCCTCAAATTTACATTTCAACTGGGTCTCCTGCCTCATTTCTTGTTTCCTTCTATCACTTGATGCATCTTCCCAACTGTCATTTATTTTCCTGCAACATTCATTATTTTTTAAAGAATAGTGAATAAAACCCCGACTTTTTAGGTTTCTGTATTCTGCATGCATGGACGTTTGCATCTTTATTTTCCACAATTTCACAACATACACTTTGCACACAAACTGATTTAGGCGATTACTGCACCTTGTATTCCATGGCATTTTTCTCCTATGTCACGGCCTTTGTCTATTATCCCTCGCATGTCTAGCTTTTGAAATTCTCTTGCATTCACTGGGGCTCAACCTGAATACCACTTTCTCTAGGATTTAACCCCTCTCATTGCACTTCACACCATTTAAGAAATTGTCCCATTTTATGTGATGTTAAAGATCTTCATGCAATATTTAATAGTCTCCATTAGAGAAAGAGTTACTAGAGCTGTGTTGTCTAACATGGTAGCCATTAGCCACATGTAGCTATTTAAATAGAAATTATCTATAATTAAATATTAAAATTTTTCCTAGTCATGGAGTGCCTGAATGGCTCAATTGGTTGAGCATCTGGCTTTTGATTTTGGCTTAGGTCATTATCTCAGGGTTGTGAGGTCCAGCCCCGAGTTGGGGGGTCTGCGCTCAGCGGAGAGTCTGCCTGAGATTCGGTCCCTCTCTCTCTGCCCCTCCCTTGTTCTTTCTCTCTCTCTCTTTAAAATAAATAAATCTTTTTTTTTTCTTGTCACATTAGCCACATTTTAATTGGATGACACAGACATAAACTATTTCCATCACTGCAGAAAGTTCTACTGGACAGTGCTGCACTCAGGATTAAGACTCTATTATGGAATTTTTTTAATATGAAGTTTACTGCAGTTCATTCATTAAAGTAATTCAATTATTGTTATGGAATGATGGTAGCCCTCATACCCCCAAACCCCTGAAGGATATTCTATATGATTACACAATTATTTCCAATATACCATTGTTGTTTAGTGCAGTAGATCTCACTTTAGCATACATCAGAATCAGCTGGAGAGCTTATTAAATAAGATTGTTTGGCTCTAACCCTGGAGTTTCTAATTCACTAGATCAGAGTTAGAGATTGAGGATTTGCAGGATTTCTAACAAGTTCCCAGGTGATTCTGATACTGTGGTCTTTTCAGAACCACTTGTTTAGTATTTTATTTTCCTCCGAATTCTTTGACAATTCTTTGAGCTTTGTATTTTCTTCCTGGCAACTTTCATGTACAGAGAATATTTAAGTAGGTACAAATCAATTTGGTTCAAGATGTATTTAATGGGGGCTTACTTGACCTAAATTTGTATTAGAAGTATCTTGATTAGTATTATATTATTATCTATACTATATTTTCTATCCTTGTGGAAATTGGAATCTAGCTGGAGAGATGACATAAAGATATATTAGAAAATAGTAATCCTAATATAGCATCACCTATTATGATATTGAAAACACTTTATACAAATTATTCTCTTTGATCTATGCAATAATACTGTCAACTAGGTATGGACATAGAGCTTCCCCATTATTCGATGGGGAAACCTAGACCCAAGGAGTCCATGTCTTAACAACTGTATTAACATATGCTTATGGTGGACTAAATTAGAGAAAAACATACACCATGTGATTTCCTTTTAAATAAATTTAGGGAAGTAAACCACATTTTGTTGGAAGGATTCTACTAATGACCTGGCTAGAACTTTATTATTTTTAAGTTTCTAGATATTAAGTAGCAACTTTTTTTAAAGATTTTATTTATTTATTTGAGAGAGAGAGAGAATGAGAGAGAGAAAGCACGAGAGGGAAGAGGGTCGGAGGGAGAAGCAGACTCCCTGCTGAGCAGGGAGCCCGATGTGGGACTCGATCCCGGGACTCCAGGATCATGACAGCCGAAGGCAGTCGCTTAACCAACTGAGCCACCCAGGCACCCTAAGTAGCAACTTTTAAAACATGGAATATGGTACAGATTAAAAGCCTTTGAATAAAATACTAGAGCTTTTAGAAGTTCAGGAAATTTATGGACTTCCTTTTAGCTATAAAAGGGTTGAGGAACCAAGAAATGTCATGTAGGAAATGTTGATAGATGCTAGCTTCTTTTATTCCTCCTTTTCTCCAGAGCAATCACACACTTGAAGATTGGGAATGCACAAATGCTTAGAGTGCCTGGTAAATGTAGTAAGCCATTCAAATCTAACATGAGATCCTACTGTGTTCCTTTTGTCCCCAAGATAGTTCTAATTAAATTAATCTTGCTGCCGAGATGAATATAGCAAAATGGGTCAAAATCTTCATAAACCCTTAACAATCTGACAATAAATTAACAAATTGACTAATGTCTCTGTAGTGCTTGTAACATCTGGGACTAAAGGAGGGAAGACGATATGAGAGCAGGAAAACATGTTGTTCCTTAATTGCTCTGTGGACTTTTTCTATAGTGGATCATCCTCCCAATTCAATTTAAGTAAATCATTGAGCATATGGTTTGTACTAAATATAGAGCATCTGTGGTGCTCACTGCTACGCATATTTGCCACGCAGGTGTCTGATTTTGGACTTGTCATATGGACAGATGGGATTTTTCTGTTTGTCTCTTTTATTGATAATGGAGTAAGGGAGTTACCCCTCACTACTATTGAGACAGCTCTCTCACATCAATACATTTCCCCTATTGTAAAGTGAGTTAGTGCTTATCTCTCTTTCATTACTCAGATTAAGTAATTAAAGTTATGCAAATAAAAATAGAAGGAATAATTGAGTCTTAGGGATATAAGGTAAAATGTTATAATTATTTTTTCTCTTAGAGACATCTGAATGCATTTATCTACATTAATTAATAATGTAAATAAGTAGTATAGATTGCTTATGAAGGACTAGACATTTCTTGAGAAGGTTACAGGTATTTTAACATTTAATCTCATTAACACTCATTTAATGTCAGTGTAATTTTTATCCCCATTTTAGAGATGGGAGTATTGAGGCACAAGAAACTTGGCAGAGATAACACAATGACTGAGATTAAATTGGGACTTGAACCCTGGCTGTGTGGCTCCAGACCCATTCTTTTAACTATTATACTTTACCACTTCTCTTGTTGACAGAATTGGTTTATGGATTTAGATTCTTTGTTTTTCTGAGTTATTGTTTTAATTCTTTATCAATGTCATTATTAACACAAAATTCAGAGAATCATTTTATTGGTTATTGATAAACTGATATTTACAATATCAAATATGCTTTCTCTTTGATGGTGGTGGTCATGATAGGTAGAGTTTCATTAAGGTAAATAGCTACAAGGTGAAACTTTTAGAATAGGGAGCATATTCTTACTTCTGAAAATATCTCCTAAGCATGAAAGATCTGATAAGATGGGAGAAAAGGAACAAAGAATGCATAACATTAATAAACCTATGTTTCCCTTCTAGGCATCCTCAGTAGAGGAAAGCTATGCCTCTAGAAGAACTACAGAGCCACAGGTCCTGTATTGGAGGTATGCCTAGCAATATCTTTAGAAATTGCCATAGTTTCTAATGCTTGCCCCATCCTTGTCATAATAGATTTTATTTCACTTTGTTTATTTGAATCAATAGATTCTTTACAATGTCAAAAGTTGATGTGTCTTCCTAGGGTATTTGCAAGGACAAGAAGCAATTGTGGGTGAAAGTAAGGATTTTCTCTTAAAGGGGAAGTATTCACAAACTATTGGTAGGAGGTTAAAAGGCTGTGCAAGCCAACAGAGCAAACTGAATCTCAGCGGAGTCTGGAATAAGACATTCTACTGTCTGGTACTTCTGATAACATGGCACATAAGAAGACCAAAGGGGGGAAAAAAAAACAAAAACAACAACAAAAAACTGCTTCAGCCCACTACCTTATCTCTTTTGCTACAATGTTACAATGTTATGCTGGATTTTATGATGATAAAGCATTCAGAAAGTCCACAAAAGTAGTGTTACAAAAGTATGACTGCCAGATATAGTAACTCTTATGCCAAAATAAATATTTGAATAAAAAGAAAGAGTTCCATCCATGACAGAAGGGGGTTCAATATAATAAACCTACCACCAAGGGACAGGTTTGTATCTCTGGATTATGGTGCCATTGTGGGGACTCTATATTGATTTTTGCTGTCCTACAGGACATTTGGTAGTTGGTAAGTCAGCTTTAGGAATAGAAAGATCATGTACCATCTGGCCACTCTTTTCTTGACTTCGTTGATTAAATATTACAGCTGAAAGAAGAAAAAAAGAGAGAGAGGACATATCCACAGAGCAAATCAAATTATCTTCATGATTAATTGTAATTTTCTCCACAGTGTTGGTCTATTGAACATTTACATGGGCATAAATATGGTCACACTAAGGGCTACTCCTTGGGAAATACATCCATATAGAAATTTATCATCCTACATTTCTGGAGGCTAGATGTTTGAGATCAAGGTTTTGGCAGGGTTCCTCCTTCTAAAAGCCATGATGAAAAATCTGTGCTATATCTCTTTTCCTAGCATTTGGTGTTTTGTTGACGATTTTTGGAGTTTCTTGGCTTAGAGATGCATCACCTCATTTTCCTCCTTCTGTCTGCATATGTGTCTTATCTCTGTGTCCAAAGTCCCCCTTTTTTGTAAAAATGCCAGTCATATTAGATTAGGGTCCACCCTAATGACCTCATCTTTGCTTAATCATTTGCAAGGACCTATTTCCAAATATGGTCATATTCACAGGTACTGTGGGTAATACTTCAACATTTTTTGGGAGGAGATACAATTCAACCCATAACATAGCTCTTTCTCTAAAATCTTTACTAGCAACTTCCTAACATTACATCTTTCATATATGACTCTCTAGCTATATATTAGCCATTGTTAAAATATCTGTATGTTTCCTAACCTTAAGCCATATAACATTCCAAGCAGGGGGGACATCTTGATGTATGATCATAAGTTTTGCCCACTGGGGACAAATTTCCCCCAAGTGGGAATATAGCATTATATATAGAATTCTGCTTTGCTCTGGTAAAAGTATATAACCCAGTAGCATCTCTAAGGCTTTATTTTCTTTTTTCCAGCTTAGTCAACCAGTCACAGGGAATTCTTTGTGAAGCTCTAGAATATACGAAAGTTGGCAGAATGGATGAAGTAGAAAACATTGATTAAGCCATCTGCTCAAGCTGTTCACCTGTGTCTTCAATAACTCTTGGGGTCATCTCAGATGTAAACTTTCACTTAAAAGGGAAAGCACATTAAATGTATGGGTTTGTGGATCATATAACATTCAGTTTAGGATGAACAGCTTGTGACATATGTGTACCTGTTGTGGATAGCCATGTTTCATTATCCACAGGACTCCATTAGTAAGAATTGAAAGAAGAGGAAAACTTTAGAGAACTCTCAAGCTATCCTATTGGGGCTTGCCACAGCCTCCACAAGCATTCAGACACTACAGATTATTTAACTGTATGGGTTATAAAGGCTAAGTTGTAGATCCGCTTGCACTATAGTGAGTATAAGCCAGACTCTTCTCTTCACTTTTTATCCCTTTCAAAACTCAAAGTCTTTGTTCACCTGGGAAATGGATTGAAGTAATATGCTTTATGGTATAGATTGCTTCCTAAGACCAAAGAAACATAGTTCCTCTTTCTTAGTGGTAGATAGAACAAAGTGTGGCAAGTTATCCTCCTTGTATTTTATATAAAATGTACACAAGTTTACACAAGATCACTGAGCTCAGAAACTTCCCTGAAGAGCCTGACATTCATGGGATCAATCTTCCATCCTTTACAGGAGTGTGGTTAAACAAAATGACTCTCATCCTTTTATGCTGAGTGTAAAGCACATGGCTCAGTGCTTAGGTAGTTACAATGTCCAGAATCATGCCACAGGTATCTATTAAAAACAACTGTGTTGTCACTGCTGGAGATAGACTATATTTCTTACAGAGGGGAACATACTGATATCAGACAATGCATGCTTCTGCTACGATAATTGAATCCCCATAACTTTATATGGCTGCTGATGGTTTGAGCATGCTGTTGAGGATGGATGCTGTATAGTTTCTTCAAGTCTCTAGATACAAAAGTCAGGGACACATACATTGTTTAAGGTATCCTACAACATATACCTATATCTTCTGTGACAGAAGTCAGAAAAGTAAATATTGGGCACATTCTGCTTCTAAAGAAAGAAAAGGTCCTCATTTTAAGACAGAGTATTCTCCATCAATAGAAAGGGGTATAAATGAGTCTTGGTTTTCTTGACAAGCAGGACTCACAGGTGTGTACTTCTCATTAGTGCAGCACAGAAGGACTCTTCCTACATGTGCTTTTGTCACATGTGCTAACATCACCTTGACCAAAACATGCCACATGGCCAAACCCAAAGTCAAAGGATAATCTGTGTAGTAAAGAGTAAAGATATAATAAGGAATGAAGAATTGAGGGTAATAAAGTTCTACCACAGGGGCTCTTGGGTGGCTCAGTCAGTTAAGCATCTGCCTTCAGCTCAGGTCATAATCCTGGAGTCCCTGGATAAGACCCTGCATCAGTCTCCCTGCTCAGCAGGGAGCCTGCCTCTCCCTCTACCACTCACCCAGCTCGTTTTTTTTCTCTCTCAAATAAATAAATATCTTTAAATATTTAAATTTAATATCTAAAATCTTTAAAAAAATCTAGCACAATTGTCTTTCATACTGAAATGTAAGCTCCTTTCAGAGAGATTTTTGTTTTAGTTAAATGGTGGAGTAACTGGGTCATGTAAAAACATTCAATTAAGTATTCTTTTATTGAATAAATGTGTCAAGGGGCACCTGGGTGGCTCAGTTGGTTAAGCGTCTACCTTCAGCTCAGGTCACGATCCCAGGATCCTGGGATAAAGCCCTGAGTCGGGCTCCTTGCTCAATAGGGAGTCTGCTTCTCCCTCTCTCTCTCTGCATTTCCCCCAACTTGTGCTCTCTCTCTCTCCCTCTCACTCTCTTTCTCTGTCAAATAAATAAATAAAATCTGGATAAATGTGTCAAAAATTATACCGTATGGCTGAAGCTAGATGTACATTGGCCTAATTGTTGTTTTCGTATCCTGCTATAAACTTTTATAAACATGTTATCCCCAGATTTTAAATCATGTCAGCTTCTTCATTCGTGAAATTAGATGTAAATATTTTTCAAAATATGAATTATCTTAAAAATCCATCATAAACTTCAGGAGTGGAGGATTTTAAGTATACTCTAAGTCCTATCTTGAAAACTCAGTTCAAAGTGAGACAATAGGGAAATTGGCTTAGGAAGCTGATATTTGTTGTTGCTACTTCTGTGATTCTGTTCTGAATGGTTCTGGCATATCCCTGCCACTCTGTTGACTGATGTCTCCAACCATTAACCCATCTGTTCTTTTTACTTTTCCCTCTGAATTCCCTTACAACTTTAACATGAAAGGACAAGAAGGACATCGTGATTCATTCAGTGACGGGCAAATAATAGATATTTAAGACCATGAACTTTAAATTCATAAATGGAGGGTGTCTGGGTGGCTCAGTTGGTTAAGCGACTGCCTTCGGCTCAGGTCATGATCCTGGAGTCCTGGGATCGAGTCCCGCATCTGGCTCCTTGCTCGGCAGGGAGTCTGCTTCTCCCTCTGACCCTCCCCCCTCTCATGTGATTTCTCTCCCTCATTCTTTCTCTCAAATAAATAAAATCTTAAAAAAAATAAATTCATAAATGGAAATGGACTGCACTATTAGAAAAAAAGAAAGACCAAGCAAAGGAAACTTTAAAGTTTCTAATGAAATACATATTTTAGGTATTGTGCCATAGCTGTGTTGTGTTAACACTTAGAACGTGGGAGAATTCCCCAGACAAGGGTTAGGCCACAAGCCTCTTATGCCAACTATGACAAGCCTCTGTCATAATTTTAACAACATTATTATAATCATTGATTCTGTATCTGTCATTGGACCATCAGTAACTTAATGAAAATGAGCAACGTTTCCTCATCTTTGAGGACTCAGGATTCTGAATTTTCCTGTGATACAAAATATAGTCAATGTTATAGAAAATATTGGATCAACTGCCAAATGACAAACCAAAGGAGAAAAATGGCAAACCTAACAAAGTAGAATACACAAACCTTGCAGCTGTCCTCAAATGGAAAGAACTTAGGGGAGAACCAGGTATTGTGAACAAATATCCTTAGTAATACATTCAGTTAAATTTTGTTGAAATCATGGTTCATAAAAGGATGGAACACAAAGAATGACAGATTTTTGAGTTGCTGCTCCTTTAAAAATAAAGCCCCCCCTTTTTTTTTCTTAGAATAATGAGCTAGAGATTTATTTGATTTTCTGATTTTATTTTTAGATGCTGTCTTGCTAAGGCCAATTATCATCTAGAACAGTTTAAACACCAAACACATTCCAATCTAATCAGAGAGAGATACACATTGAACTCCAAAATAATAAACACAAATTCAAGATGAATTGAGATGAACAAGTACAGAACCACTTTGAAAAAGACCTTGTGGTGTAATAACCTATTAAACCCCTGCTTACATTTCACAGAAGCAATTAATAAAGTCAACAGAGCATTGAGAGAGATCTTTACAACAGTAGAATGTAAATCAAATACGGCCATGATATATAATTTGATAATATTCCTTAATAAGATTCATCTTTGTATATGCATAAGAACTTGATCTTTTTTGTTTTTGATAAATTTCACTGGATTAAAAAATACTATTGTGAATGCCTTAATTTAAATGATTTTCTATAACCGTAGCTATTCATAATTTGATGTTCTACACATGCACTTGGATAAGGATTAATTTTTAAGGTTTTGTATGAATTACTAGTTTGTTTGTGTACCATATCATTTATGGCCTGCTAGGAACATATTTTATCTGTTTACTTGTTAGTTACCAAATGAGGGAAGAATGTACAGACACAGAAACCATGTACAGTAAGTGCAACTGGCTTGAAAATAGAAATGGCATGATACGAGGCTAGATACATTCAGGGACTGTGTTAGGAATTAAGAGGATGATATATCATGTACTAAATCTTTTTCATATTGCAACTTAACAAAAGAGAATATCTGGAGAGCCAACTCTCAAAAATAAGGATGCTTCAAGCACAGCAAAGAAGAGAGAGAAAGTATAAATTGACAAGAAGGCAGAGATCCAGTGCTTTTGCTGCTTTGGTCATGTCCCTTTTCTTCGTGGTTTTTCATCCTCTCCATCATCAAGATTTCATCCTCCTCCAATCTCACTTCATTTCACCTTACTTTTGCTTACTTTTCTCCTTCTGTTGGTATTCTCTCATGGTCACCTCTACCACCTCTTTGCCCCCACAGGGATTTTTGCATTTTGGCTGCAAGAAGAAGAAATGTTTGCCAAATGTAATAAAGGACTGAATAAATAAATAAAAAGATGAATAAAATCTGTGGTTCAGCTACTCAATACATACTTTTGATTGCTTCATTCATGAAATACATTCCATATATTTAAGCTTTAATCCTTTACATATAGAGGGTACAGATGTGAAACTATTAAACGAGAGTGTTTCAAGACTGGATCCCATACAACAACGTAGAAACCAATTTGTTCTCCTGTAGGTCAGAAGTTAAAGCCTAATAGACTATTAGTGGAAAATTCAGAAAGAAATACCCTTCTTAAGAACTGCCTCTCCAGCCTTCTCGTTTATAAACCAGTTGTTACATACACAAAGTAAACCCTCATATTGTGATTTTTAACAAAACATAAATAGAATGAACCTAATAAGTTTTTATGTCTTTTGGTAAAGTTTCATCTGAATGGTCCCAGGGAGAATATTTTGATGACAAGAACACTGAAAAATATCTCCTGTTGATAAATTGTATATGAAGAGTTGAAGGAGCTTGAGAGAGAGACAGAAAGGAGGAAGCCTTAGCACAACTGTTAAGGGTACCACTTTTTTCCCCTTTTCTGATTTAAATGTTATTACATCAATATTTAAAGTAGAATTTATTAACTTATTCAATGTCAGGTTCTTCCCTTTTTGTTTTTCCTCCCTCTCCTTCCCTCCCTCCTTTCCTTCCTTACTCTCTCCCTCCTTTCCTTCCTCCCTTCTTCCTTCCTTCCTTCCTCCCTTCTTCCTTCCTTCCTTCCTTCCTTCCTTCCTTCCTTCCTTCCTTCCTTCCTTCCTTCCTTCCTTCCTTCCTCCTTCTCTCTCTTGCTCCCTCTCGTGTATTTATATGTATCTATCCATTTTTCAATGATTTAGTTAATTCGAATAATTTTTCAGGGACAAGTTTCTGTAATATGGAGAAGTAGAGATAAAGGATTTGATTCAATCCTGAACTGTGTGTGAGTCTAAGACTCAGTATCTACAAGACTGAACATCTAGAAGTAGTACAGAAAAAGCCAATCAATAGTCCACATACAGTGCTTAAATACCTGGGCGTTCGGTGCTATTTAATGGCAAGGGAAGGTTCTGAGCTCATATCCACAACTCTCCTTTCCAGGATAATGCACATCTAATGCTTATTTAAAGATGACAAAGAGAATTAATTTCTTTTTTACTATAAGATAATTTGAACAATGAACAAAAGCATAGTAAAACATGTGTTATTATAAATAATAATAGAGATTATCACATCAGTTTTTAAAGGGATATTTATATTTGGATAATACGACACTCCATTGTCTTCATATATTTGGAAAATATAAAGGCTTAAATAATACTTTACAATCATAATTAATAACACATTTTGTCTTGTTTTACTGTTAGCCCTTAAGCATATTTTAACAGAAAATATCGTGAATTAAAATGTTAGTTTTAAATAATGAAAATGTTTTGAGTCCAATATTTTTAAAATGTGTGGATTTATGTTCACATATTCTGAAACATATTACAGTGATATTATAATAAGTAGATTATATGTCTGCTTGCAAGTAAGTTAAAGGGGAGAAAAACAAAGTATTCACAATTTGAAAATCAGGTTTTCAGACATTTCTTACTAAAAGCCGATGATATCCCACCCCCACCTGCCAAACCCACGCTTTGAAACCCACACAGGCTTCCACGGTAATAGAAACGATATCACACTCTTCAAGGGAATAGATTCATCCCAGTGTGCTTAAAATGAAAAACACATAAATGACATATGGGTTGGCATATGCTAAATCCTCTAGACACCCAGCACCAGCACAATCATGGGGCCCAACTTGATTTCATAAAATATTGCACATTTATTTCTGCCAAACAGGATAATAACAAAGAAGTATTTGGGGAAAAAAGAGAAAAACTAAGACTACTTTTTTTCCATCTGAAGCAAATCTTTGCAAGAAAATTTTTCAAAAAAGTCACCAAAAACCAAAGAGTAAATATTTTCCTGTTTTTGTGATAGATGAATGTGAAATCTCAATAATGCAATGAACCACTTCATTCTCACTACTCAAGGATTATACATTTGTTTATTTTATTAAAGATTTTATTTATTTATTTGACAGAGAGAGAAACAGCAAGAAAGGGAACACAAGCAGGGGTAGTAGGAGAGGGAGAAGCAGGTTTCCTGCTGAGCAGGGAGCCTGATGCGGGCTCAGTCCCAGAATGTCGGGATTGAGACCTGATCGGAAGGCAGACGCTTAATGATTGAGCCACCTAGGAGCCCCAAGGATCATAGATTTAATATACTTCTGAAATCACAGAGTTGAAACACAAACTATGAATTAATTCTTTTTTTTATTCAAAAAATAAATATAACATGTAGGTTATTGAAGGGGTACCACTAATTATAAGGCCCCAGATGAGCTAAGTGTACAGGAAATCAGCTAAATTCACCAATCATAGTTTGCATTGTCTCTGTTATTTCAAGCTTTGGCTATTTAAAGAGAACAATTTTATCACCTTCTCACATAAGCTTAAAAATAAACTTAATTCATGAACAGTAATTTTCTTCAGGATAAAGAACACTTAAAGCACAAAAATTGGATTCTTCAGTTTTTACACTGTGTATTGATTCCCTTATTCCTTTTTTTTTTTAGGAGTTGAGAATACAAACCTAGAATAGATATGTATTACAAAATAAATGAACATAAGGAGAAAAAAGAGAGACAAACCAAGAAACAGAGTCTTAACTATAGAGAACAACCTGATGGTTATCAGAGGGGAGGTAGGTGGGAAGATGGGTTAAATAGGTAATTGGGATTAAGGAGGTCACTTGTTTGATAAGTTCTTTATAGATCTTTAATACTAACCCTTTATCAGATATGTCATTTGCAAATATCTTCTTCCATTCCGTAGGTTGCGTTTTAGTTTTGTGGATTGTTTCCTTCACTGTGCAAAAGATTTTATCTTGATGAAGTCTCAATAGTTCATTTTTGCTTTTGTTTCCATGGCCTCTGGAGACATGTCTAGTAAGAAGTTGCTATGGCCCATGTCAAAGAGGTTGCTGCCTGTGTTCTCCTCTAGAATTTTGATGGTTTCCTGTCTCACATTTAGATCTTTCATCCATTTTGAATTTATTTTTGTGTATGCTATAAAAAAGTGGTCCAGTTTCATTCTTCTGCATGTTGCTGTCCAGATTTCCCAACACCATTTATTGATGAGACTGTCTTTTTTCTATTGGATATTCTCTCCTGCTTTGTCAAAGATTAGTTGACCAAATAGTTGGGGGTCCATTTGTGTGTTTTCTGTTCTGTTCCATTTATCTATGTGTCAGTTTTTTGCCAGTACCTTACTGTCTTGATGGTAACAGCTTTTTAATATAGCTTGAAGTCTGGAATTTTGATGCCTCCAGCTTTGCTTTTCTATTTCAAGATTCCTTGGGCTATTTGGGGTCTTAAGACAGTATGGAATTTCCTCAAAATGTTAAAAATAGAACTACCATATGACTCAACAGTTGCACTACCAGGAATTTAACCAAAGGATACAAAAATACTAATTTGAGGGGTCTATGCACCCCAATGTTTATAGCAGCATTATTAACAATAGCCAAATTATGGAAAGAACTCAAATGTCCATCAACTGATGAGTGGATAAAGAAAAGTTGGTATATATACACCACGGAATATTACTCAGCTATCAAAAAGAATGAAATCTTGCCATTTGTAATGACGTGGATGGAGCTAGAGTGTATTATGCTAAGTGAAGTAAGTCAGTCAGAGAAAGATAAATACCATATGATTTCACTCATATGTGGAATATAAGAAACAAAACAGATGAATGTTTTGGAGGAAGGGAAGAGGAAGGGAAACAAGAGAAAGAGAGGGAAGCAAACCATAAGAAACTCTTAACTATTGAAAACAAACTGAAGGTTGATGGAGGGAGGTGGGCAGGGGATAGGCTAAATGGGTGATGGGTATTAAGGAGGGCACTTGTGATGAGACTGGGTGTTATATGTAAGTGATAAATCACTATATTCTACTCCTGAAGCCAATATTACCCTATATATTAACTAACTATAATTTAAATAAAATCTCGAAGCAAAAGAAAAAAGAAGTGTACTTGTGATGAGCACTGGGTATTGTATGGAAGTATTGCATCACTGTATGATACAGCTGAAACTAATATTACACTGTATGTTAGCCTACTGGAATTTAAATAAAAACTGACCAATATCTATTCATTTCCCCCACTCCTTAGTCTCTGGCAACTACTCTGTTTCTATGAGTTTGACTTTTGAATTTTATTTTATATTTTATTTTATTTTTTAATTTTTTTTTTTTTATATTCCACACATAAGTGATACCTTGCCCTATTTGTCTTTCTGTCTGGCTTTTTCATAATGCCTTAGCACAATGCCTTCCAGGTTCATCCATGTTGTCATAAATGGCGGGATTGCCTTTTTATTCATTATGGCCGAATAATATTCCAGTGTGTGATATCTCTCTCTATAGATATATAGATATCACATTTTCTTGGCCATTCATCAATTGATGGATAATTAGTTTTTTTTCCTAACATGTGTGAAGTGATGTCTCACTGTGGCTTCGATTTGCATTTCCTTGATGATTAATGATGCTGAACAACTTTTCATGTACCTTTTCATGTGGTCATTTGTATGTCTCCCTTGGAAAAAATATGTATTCTTGTTCTTTGTCCATTTCTAGATCAGATTATTTATTTTTTTGCTACTTGGTTGTATGACTTTTTTATTTATTTTAGAGTAAACTTATCAGATATCTGATTTGCAAACAGTTTCTCCCATTCCATAAGTTATCTTTTTATCTTGTGGATTGTTTCCTATGGTGTGCAGAAGCTTTTTAGTTTGATAAGTATAATGTAGTCCCACTCACATATTTTTGCTTTTGATATTACATCCAAAAAATCATTATCATGACCAATGTCAAAGAGCTTTTCCTCTATTTTTTCTTCTAGTGGTTTTATAGTTTCAGATCTTACATTTAAGTATTTATTTCAATTTACACTAATATTTATGAGTGGTGTAAGATAGGGGTTCAGTTTCACTCTTTTGCATGTAACTATTCAGTTTTCCAACACAATTTATGGAAGGTATATCCTTTCCCCATTTTGTGTTCTTGGCACCCTTGTCAGAGATCAGTTGATTATAGATGTTGGGTTTATTTCTGGAATTTCTATTCTGTTCAATTGGTCTCTGTGTCTGTTTTCATGCCAATATCATACCATTTTGAATACTATAGCTATGTAATATAGTTTGGATTCAAGAAGCATGATTCTTCCAGGTTGGTTCTTTCTCAAGACTGCTTTGGCTATTTGAGGTATCTTGCAGCTGTGGCTTATTGTAAAGCTTCTGTCCTATGTCACCTGTTATTGTGCTTCTCAGTGTCTTACCTACTATCTTCTGCTTGTGACTTGTGGATTATTCAGCTATATTGAGTGTGTTCTTGGTTGCGTGATCAACTTACTCTAACTTACTCTACAGGTCACCTATATAACCTTTGTGAAGTAGAAGGATAAAATGTAATTATTTTCTTCCTCTGAGACATCTTTTTTTTTTTCTATTTTGCACCTTTCACCATTCAAAAAAAATCATTGCTTTTAGTTTTAGACTCTATTTATATTCTCTGTCTTCCTTCTCCTTAGAGCCTTTTTATCACAACATCTATCTGTGTTCTATTGTTAGCATCTTTGCCCAAATTGCCACACTGATCAGAATCATTAGTTGGCTGCTGCATCCCTATTTAGAGGTGCATTAAATATATTCCAATGTAAAAAAAAAACAACTTTATAAAACATCATACCTTTATAAAGGATAATTTACCTACCAAACCCCTCTAGTATAACACCCTGGTCCAATTTACTGTAATTCTTCCAAATATGTGGAGTAATGTGCTTGGAAAATCCATAAAGAGATAGCAATTCAAACTGAGTCATACACTACTGTAAAGTATGTTTTATCATAAGGATTGCTCTCACAAAATTTCTACAGAAGTTTGAAGAAGACATTCTAGAAGTAATTAATAAAATGTTTTCCAAATTTTAGTATTTGAGTAAGTTGTCTAGAGCTCAAAACATTTACTATAAAAATTACCTCAAAGATGGTTGTTTAAATTCTGTTTTCTAACAAATTATTTTAACTTCCATGAAATTTTCATATGTGTCATGAACCACACACTTTTAGATTCTGATTTCTGGGCTTTCTTATTCTTTCGAAGTCTCAGGAGAATAAATAATTAAGTAGAAAATTAAATCTGTATGTCTATACCAAAGTGGGTTAATTACTTTGGTAGATAAGAACAAGCTTCCAAAAGTAATAATTTCTGGTCAGATGTATTCAAAAACAAATTTTGATTGAAAGCGGCATTTGTAGCAGCAATTGACTCTGTAAATGGCAGTTGATAATCAGATGAGTTTGTTTTAAATCAGATGTTTGCAAATAAGGGACTAGCTATATTAAAAATTTGGATAATCAACATGGGATAAAAATATCAATAGTCCATTTGACATAGAATAAGCGTTTCTAGCTTTGTAATTTTATTTTGATGAAATAGTCTTGACACAGTACTGTGTCTCTATAGTAAACTATATGCGGTAATGAAATCACTGTATTTCACTGAGGTACGAATATTTCTATCTTCCCAAAATTAAATCAATTTGGTCATCAAATATCCACAGAGATTCTGGTGCTTATGAATTTTAGAAAGTTGTAATTGATTTTAGAACTTCTAACACATGTAAATCCTATCAAATGTGGAGTTGTTTTTTTGTTTGTTTGAACAAAATTTTTTTGGTCCACCTATCTAAAATTCTTTAATTTATAAGTAGTTCAGCAAATATAACATCACAGTTAGAAGAGAAAGGACACTCGACCATCAAGAGGAGTAATTGTTCAAAAATATGAATGGCCTTTGGTAAGATCTTAGAGAAATAATCCATAGAAGCTAGCCAAATTACTAATTATATATATAGTATATATATATATATATATATTCAAAGAATAATCAAATTAGAACTCCAAAAGGCAATTAATTTTTTTCTAACAGACGCTCCCCCCACACACATCTTGTTCTCAGTAGACATCCTATTTTACTCATTACCTCATCTGTTTGTCTTGATTTTGAAGAATTAGCACATGCCTATATTTCATCATGTCCAAAGAAAGAAAGGTTCAGAATCCACAAACAATTTAATCTTATTTTTGCAATGTCCCATCCACAATTCCAGCTTTCCTACCACAAAGCCATCTGGTGCCAGATTATACCCTTTATTGCTTTCAGAGTTCTGGTTTAAACTCTTATCTGGGGGCACCTGGGTGGCTCAGTCGGTTAAGCGACTGCCTTTGGCTCAGGTTATGATCCTGGAGTCCCGGAATCGAGTCCCACATTGGGCTCCCTGCTCGGTGGGGAGTCTGCTTCTCCCTCTGACCTTCTTCCCTCTCATGCTCTCTCTCTACCATTCTCTCTCTCTCAATAAATAAATAAAAATCTTAAAAAAATAAATAAAATAAACTCTTATCTGACCCTTGTCTCTTGAATTTTGTTGGATTGCAGATAAAAGATAATGATTTGGGGGACACCGTTTGACTAGAGTTTAGACTCCCAGAAGATTGAGTAATATATATACTTCTTGCCTTCTTTTCTGAAGACTCATATCATGGTTTTGGCAGTCTAGATTTTATTATGCTGAATATACAAAGATAAAAAGAAAAGAATATAATATAATAAAAGTTTTCCTTTATTGCTTAAGGCAATGAAATTCTAAAGCATGTTCTATGTGTGCTTTCTGTGGGCTGTATGCTGGTTCAGATTACCCTTCTAAAGTTCAGGAACCTGGGGTGCCTGAGTGGCTCAGTCAATTGAGCTTCTGACTCATGGTTTTGGCTCAGGTTATGATCTCATGGGTCTTGGGTTGGAGCCCTGCATGGGGCTCACCGCTCGGTAGGGAGCTGCTTGAGGATTCTCTCCCTCTGCCCCTCCCCCCCAATAAATAAATAAATAAATAAATCTTAGAAAGAATAAAGTTCAGAAGCCTGCAATGAAAGCAGAAGAAATTCTCATCCACTAAATCAGCTATATTGAGAAAAGAAAATGACCTCTAATAAGGTAATTAATCAAAGGGAATAAACTTCTTAGGTCTTTCTCCATTTATAATTTCTGTAATTATTTTATTTGTCCCACATGATGCTCTGTCCTATAGCACAGTAACCTACTTCTGTTTTCATGAAAATTTCTTTTTTTTTTTTTGACCTGACCACAGGTTGGAGTGTGAATGGGTGGGGTCAAAGTTCACAATACAAATCTTAACATATAATTTTTTATGCAGGTAAGGAAGAATAGTGAAGATCATTGGCAAACCATCTCTTTATTTCAAGAATGTTATTTTTAACATTATATTACTATATCTCAATATTAGTGCAATCACTTCAAGAGTATGGTTGTGAAAAAAATAAGTATGAGTTGAAACACAACTTGATAATCATAAGGTCTGATAAATACTAAGTTCTCTAAACCTCAGTTTCCTATGTCTGCTTCAAAGGGTTGCTATGAGGATTAAATAAAATGAAATATGGATTGTTAGTCTCTTCCAGGATATGGAACTTAATTGGAACTCATTAAATTCGAATTATTTTTCTCTCCTCCAACAAGTGAAAAATTCAGTTATCAAGTGATCATTTTATCTATTTATGGACCCACATGGGATTTTGCATTTTTTTTCATTCATTAAGCAAATAATTATTGGGCACTTAGCGTGAGGCAAGAACTCTTCTAGGCACTGGGGATATAATAGTAAACAAAATGAAAATAAAACTGACTTCATGCAACTTATAAGGATAGTGGGATTTGTTTTCAAGAAATTTACTGTATTGATTAATTTAGTATTGTACTAGGCTACACCAAGCTCTTTAAATTTACTAATAAGAAGATTGGGGAGAACAAAAAATTTTGGCAAAAGTTTATTGAGGCTTTACTACAACGAGCAGTTCAAAGTTGCATTTTAGTTCTAATCAAGGGACGAGCAATCAAGAAATGATACAGTTACATTCTTATTATGGAATTTGCCAAGGATGAGGAAGAAAGAAACTAAACTATGCTCTTATTAATCATGAATTGCCTTTATCTCTTGAAGGAGCCAAAGAAAGATGAAGCTTCTAAGAAAATATTTTATTTTTCATCACCCATCCTAAGTAAGCAGTTTACTTAATAATCATTGTTGCCAGTCTTTATCATTTTTCAAGGGATTCTGAGATCAAGATTTTTATGTGTTAATCTATGTTTTTTATCTGTTGATAGACATATTTTTTTGAAAGATTTTGTAGGGCAGATAAAATCTACCAGTTTAGGGCGCCTGGGTGGCTCAGTTGGTTAAGCGACTGCCTTCGGCTCAGGTCATGATTCTGGAGTCCCGGGATCGAGTCCCACATCGGGCTCCCTGCTCAGCAGGGAGTCTGCTTCTCCCTCTGACCCTCTTCCCTCTCGTGCTCTCTCTTTCTCTCTCTCTCAAATGAATAAATAAAATCTTAAAAAAAAAGAAAAAAAATCTACCAGTTTAGAACCTACTACGTTTCATGTACAATTGCACAGGTCATATATATCTGTATTGTGACTTGTTCTGGCAGACATTTGATGATACATGGACAATTCTTAAAAGAAAAAAGAATGTGTCTGCAATTCATACTACTAATACTATCTGTAAAGTCTTTGCAACTTGCAGTACCAACTTCCCACCCTGTATCTTACTCCACTCAGAGATAACAGAATTCCTCACTACTTGGTATCTACAATTCAGTCATAACAATGATATTTCTGCAGGCATTCAAGGTTCTACCTTTTATTGAATGACTCAAAGATATGAAATGTTTGAGTCTAGATCTAATGAGTGGAGGCAGGAATTGAGGAAAAGTAGAACTTCCCCAGATATGTCTGGAAGGTTTGAAAGAGACATCTCTATAAAGAGAACAGCAAGGGTCCTGAGTTGGTAAAATGAGGTTAAAAATTAGGATATAGCTATGAATGAATCTCCCTTTGAAGAACATACTTTTTGTGGTTGGTTTGTGTTGTAACTGGTAGAAGCTGGGAAATATTTCTTTGACAATGTTTTCTCCATTTACCTAATATAATTCTCTGTTTACATTACCTCAATTCCTTCCTTAGAATATTCTGGCTAGGAAGATTAAGAGCATAGTGGTATATGAACAGGGGAGTGTATTCAACACCTTATGGTTTTGTTATTGTCTGTGCAGAGAAAAGCAACCTGTTTCAAGACGTAGGGCCAAGAGTTCCAAATGGTAACAAGAGCCATAATGAACATAATGAGTGTTTTTCATGCATTACTTCTTTCAACCTTTATAAAAACACCACAACCTTGATACTTTCATCTCTACTTTACAGATGAAAGATACAGAGAAGTCATTTACCTCACCAATAACTAGTAAATACAATATTCAGGGGTAAATCCCAAGTTTTTAACTCCAAAGTTCATACTTTTAACCAGTACTCTATATTATGAGGAGTACACTAGAATATGCCAGAATGAACATACAATTTGGGGGGCAACTCCTAGGGGAACATTCAAGAAAAACAACCTAGAAAAATAAATGGAAACATTAAGAAAGCTATGTTATGCTTTATAAATAAGTTCATATCACTTAATTTTCAGGAATCTAGACATTTTTGTTACTTAATCAAATCAGAGTTCTCAAAGCCTTTTCTTCACTAAGCTTATTAATTTACCATCCAAATAATGGTTTGCTCCTTCAAAGCCAAACTTATGTTTCTGTTTTGAGAATACTGATAATCACAGCATCTATGCCTCTTTCTTCTTCACTTTTCATATGCCTTTATGACCTTTATGATTTGAATGTGTATGTTTAGATAAATTTAATTGTGCCTACCTTTTGTTATTATTTTTCCTTTCAAATGTTCAAAAGTCAGCTTTGAAATTATCATTTATAATTTATACTATTCCTTAGGACACATATAATTTCACCAATACAAAATCTTTAAAAGTTTTTTTCACATTGATTGATTGATGCATATGTTTACTAACTTTTTGAGTGTATAAATATCAGGCACAGTGTGATATGCTGGAGAAGAATAAGAAAAGCTCAAATTTTCAAGAATTGCCAAAGAATAGGAAATAGATAATTCAGGCAACAATTACAATAGGGTGTGTTAATGCTCAGACAGAGACAGTCACAGGATGCTATTTGTGTTATTACAAATGTATCGAGTACACCTTTCCATGTTTATTGAATACTATACATTGTTTAATTAATCAAATGCTTTTTTAATTTTAAAACTACTACCAAGCAGCTTTATTTCAGCCATTCTTGGATCATACATTCTGAGTTTTGTTTTACATTCTATATTCAGATACCATGGGAAAATGCTGGAAATGCTATGGAATGCAACATTTTATTATTTATAGGGATGCAACTGAGTGTTGTTTATTGAAAGGAAAAAAAATAAATCACTTCTCTACTACTTTTCGCTGTGTGATTGGGTAAACAAAAATTATTTTATTCCTCATTTATAAAATAGAAATTTTACAACTAAATTAACAATTGATGTAATATCTGAAATATGGTTAGCATGATGATTTGTACATCGTGAGGACAATCAATTTTAGTTGTTTTTATTGTTATTAATTTCTCTATGTTTTGTTTCCTACATAAACAACACTAAGAAAAATTTTTTAGACTTAAGCTCCAGAAAAAATACAAGCATTTTCTTATAAAAAATTGAAATTTTTCTAACGTAAAATATTCAGTCATCATTGACTACAATTTTCATTTAATTTTGTGCTAAAACCATGTGTGAAGCTCTACTATAATAACTTAGAAGGATATAATTTTCTTTTTATTTTTTAAAGAATTTATTTATTTATTTAACAGAGAGAGACACAGTGAGAGAGGGAACACAAGCAGGGGGAGTGGGAGAGAGAGAAGCAGGCTTCCTGGCGAGCTGGGAGCCCGATGTGGGGCTCCATCCCAGGACCCTGGGATCGTGACCTGAGCCGAAGGCAGACACTTAACAACTGAGCCACCCAGGAGCCCCTGCTTATATTTCTACCTTTTAAGTTTTTCTTTGGTCCTGACCTGTATATTTGGTTGCAATTTTTATCTAGTTATGTTTCATCAATTTATTGTATGCATGCTTACAAACTGATTAATCCTTTGTAGAATAGGGAGATATAGATAAATGCACATATACATTTATATAACATTGTTCTGGAAGAACTGAACATTTCAGAGAGAGGATTCAAACAAATTTCTCTCATGTTATCTAATTAGTGTTCTTGATATAAGGGGCAGTTCCAATGAAAGCTGAACCTTCATTCCTCTGAAATTAGTGAATCATCAACACCTTTAACCTCCCCAACATATTCAAATTGGTGTAAGAAAATTAGTAGTTAGGTAAATGTGTACACAGTATTTCATTTTAAACTGTAGCAGATAATGTTTTCTTATACAGAGATGAAATTTTGTTTTCTTAAAAAAACCAAAAAAGCACTAAGACTTATAGTTACTATTATGAGAGAAAATCCAGAACATAAAGAAGTTATTTTGCCCCACTTCCTCTTTTGAACTGTCTTGCATATTCATGTTGTAAATATATTCTTCAAATACTAGTTTTATTATTTTAACTTCTTCCTCAGAAACATACAGAGGCTTTTAAAATTCTCCAGCAAATACAAAGCAAACAGGTCTACCAAATATTATTTCTACCATGTATGAAGATTTAATTTTATATTAACTGTTGAAAATATGCCCCCCCCACTTAAATCATAACAGTCTGCTTGCAGTTGACCATACATCTCATATTGATTCCTGCTTCTGAGGCCTCTGGCAGCCATTCTCCCTTATTTACACTTTTACAAACTCTTGCTTCACTACAGAACAGAGTTTCAAAATACTTGTTTAAAAAGCTCACCAGCAACCTATCCTGAAGTCTTACCCAACTCTGAAATTTCTTTCACCAAGCATCACTCAAAACTCTTCCTCATCATTTTAGATCGCCACTTGTTCTTTCTATTACCATCAATCCCCTGGAGCGTTTAAATTGGGGCCCTCACAAAAGGAAGCAACATTTCTTGACTGCCTGTTATTTACCAGGTACTTCGCTAGGCAAAGTCTAAGGTAATATTAGTTTCTATCTTAATACCTCCCACAGGTAATGAATTCCAGTTACTTTGACTAATTATTGTGTTAGGGTAGTTATTTCTATAGCTCTAATTAACAAACTGATACTTAAAAAAAATTCTCATATATAGATACAATCTACTGACATTCTCTACTAGATGGTGATATAGATGTCATGTACATGCTCTACATGTAAGTTCTTTTTTTTTTAAGATTTTATTTATTTATTTGAGAGAGAGAGAGAATGAGAGATAGAGAGCACGAGAGGGAAGAGGGTCAGAGGGAGAAGCAGACTCCCTGCTGAGCAGGGAGCCCAATGCGGGACTCGATCCCGGGACTCCAGGATCATGACCTGAGCCGAAGGCAGTCGCTTAACCAACTGAGCCACCCAGGCGCCCTCTACATGTAAGTTCTTAATCCTCTCCTAATACACACAGATCACCTGCTAATGGTACTTTAACAATCTTGTAATCAACATAATTTTAGTCAATAAATTAGTCTAAGTGCTTAAAATCAATTTTTTTCATAATTCAGTAAGATTGTTGATCTTAAAATGTCTCTCACTTCATTAAATGGCCTATGGTGTGGGAGACTAGTGATAACATTTATATCCATTAAAAAATAAAAATACAAGTTTTACTCATTTAAACTTCTTTTTTCAGATGTTATTTAGAGCCTAGGTTAAAGGAGTGCTACTAATTAAGCATCAGTTGAAGACTATACAGTATAACTTTAATTCTAGGAATGCTAGGATTCCATAGGTGGATCTACTTGATAGTCAGAATCCAGGTATTTGAGCAGTATGTCCGTGAACTTGACCTTAAAGAGTTACTTTCATTTTCGGTATTGCATACCTAATCAAGGGAAACTACAAGATACAGCTTCATTAAAACTGGTGCTTTTTTTTTTTTTTTACACTTACACTCAAGAACATTGTGTACCAATATTCCCTGTGAAGCCCTACTTGGTAATTAATTTTTAGATAGTTGTAGGATTGGTTTAGAACAGATAATAGAACATGTAACTAATCATATTTTTATTTCCTGATTTCTAAAGTTTTCAAAACCCATATATATTGACTAACCTTCATATTTATAGTATGTTTTTGGTCCATAATATGCTATATTTACATTTACTTTTATTTTATTTTATTTTTTTAAAGATTTTATTTTTATTTATTTGAGAGAGAGAGAACGAGGGATAGAAAGCACGAGAGGGAAGAGGGTCAGAGGGAGAAGCAGACTCCCTGCTGAGCAGGGAGCCCGACGTGGGACTCGATCCCGGGACTCCAGGATCATGACCTGAGCCGAAGGCAGTCGCTTAACCAACTGAGCCACCCAGGCGCCCCTACATTTACTTTTAGCTATAATTTTTATCTATGTTTTTATAATTTTACTCAATTTCAAATGAATTGCTTCAGTAATAAGCTGTATAATAAATTGAGTATTATTAAAATAATAATAAAATTTCTGTGTTATTTGGCTGTATGTATAGTTATGTGTCCAGGAAAAAAAGATGAGAACAACACTGCAGTTCTATGCCAATATTTATTAGTAACATCAATGACAGGATACTTAACATTACCTTGACTCCCTTGTTGTCAGATGAATAAGTTAGCATTGACCTTTTATTCAAGGCCTAAGTATTAACTCATATTAAACCATTACTAACAATCATTCAAAATTTTAAAAATGTAACTGACAATACGAACACCACTGAAAGAAATTTAATTTTACTATAACTTTCTGTGAAATACTGAAATATACGTGTGGATTTTAAAATACTGTGATATGCTATAATCAACTTTAAGTTTCAAGATATTAGAGTTTTACATGATAATGATGTTCATATTTAGGGATTGCTGGTACAAGTATCTCCATTTGGTTTTGGTACCAAAGCAAGATATCAGAAAACTGAGGATAATGTGTCCATCACACTGTAACAAATTGCTCCAATATTTAGCAGCATAAAACAACACATGTTTATTATCTAACAGATTCTGTGGGACAGAATTGACTCAATGAAGTCGTCCTGGCTCACAGTTTCTCATGAGATTGAAATCAAGATATTGCAACATATGGCTAGGGATGAAGGGCTTGACTAAGGCTAAAGATTTGTTTCCAAGACAGATCCTTCACTTGGGATTTTATTACCACTTGAGACTCTCCATAGAGTTGCTTCAAGGTCCTCACAGCATGGCAGATGGCGTTCCCCTAAGTGCATGGTGACAGGTGGAGACAGACTCAGAGAAATAGAGAGGAGTCATATTCTATTGGTCACAGCAACCAACCCTGAAATAACATGGGAGGGGATACACAAAAGCATGAATCACAGAAGGCAAGTTTTATTGAGGAGCACCTTCCTTGGAGGCTGGCAAGAAACAAAATGGATTTTTGATTTTCCTCATGTGTCATACTGAATGATTGTTCATAATCTATAGGTTCTGTAAGATATTTAAAAATGCAAATGACTTGAATGGCTAAAATTAACGAGGTGTTGGTAAGGGCATGGAGAAAGGGGAAATCTCTTATACTGTTGGTGGGAATGGAAACTGGTACAGCCACTCTGGAAAACAGTATGAAGTTTCCTCAAAAAGTTGAAAATAGAACTACCCCATGACCCAACAATTGCATTACTAGGTATTTACCCAAAGAATACAAAAATGCTGATTCAAAGGGATACATGAACCCTGATGTTTATAGCAGCATTATCTAAAATAGCCCTATTATAGAAATGTCCATTGACTGATGAATGGATAAAGAAGAGGTGAGATATCTATACATCTATATATCTATATCTGTATATATGTACATCTCATGGAATATTACTCAGCCATGAAAAAGAATGAAATCTCACCATTTGCAAGGACACAGATAGAGCTAGAGTGTATTACGCTAAGTGAAGTCAGTCAGAGAAAGAAAAATACTATTGATTTTACTCATATGTAGAATTTAAGAAACAAAACAAATGATCACAGGAGAAAAAATTAGAGAGGAAAACCAAGAAATAGACTCTTAACTATAGAGAACAAACTGATGGTAACCAGAGGGTAGGTGGATGGGGGTGATGTGTTAAATATGTGATGAGGATTAAGGATTTCACTTCTGATGAGCACCAGGTGTTGTATGAAGTGTTGAATCACTAAATTGTACACCTGAAACTAATATTACATTGTATGTTAACTAACTAGAATTTATTTTTTTAAGGATTTTATTTACTTATTTGAAAGAGAAAACAGAATCGAGAGCCCAGAAATGGACCCTCAACTCTATGGTCAACTTATCTTTGACAAAGCAGGAAAGAATGTCCAATGGAAAAAAGACAGTCTCTTCAACAAATGGTGTTGGGAAAATTGGACAGCCACATGCAGAAGAATGAAACTGGACCATTTCCTTACACCACACACAAAAATAGACTCCAAATGGTTGAAAGACCTAAACGTGAGACAGGAGTCCATCCAAATCCTAAAGGAGAACACAGGTAGCAACCTCTTCGACCTCAGCCGCAGCAACTTCTTCCTAGACACATCGCCAAAGGCACGGGAAGCCAGGGCAAAAATGAACTATTGGGATTTCATCAAGATAAAAAGCTTTTGCACAGCAAAAGAAACAGTCCACAAAACCAAAAGACAACCGACAGAATGGGAGAAAATATTTGCAAATGACTTATCAGATAAAGGGCTAGTATCCAAAATCTATAAAGAACTTATCAAACTCAACACCAAAAGAACAAATAATCCAATCAAGAAATAGGCAGAAGACATGAACAGACATTTTGCCAAAGAAGACATCCAAATGGCCAACAGGCACATGAAAAAGTGCTCAACATCGCTCGGCATCAGGAAATCCAAATCAAAACCTCAATGAGATACCACCTCACACACATCAGAATGGCTAAAATTAACAAGTCAGGGAACGACAGATGTTGGCGGGGATGTGGAGAAAGGGGAACCCTCCTACACTGTTGGTGGGAATGCAAGCTGGTGCAACCCCTCTGGAAAACAGTATGGAGGTTCCTCAAACAGTTGAAATTAGAGCTACCATTCGATCCAGCAATTGCACTACTGGGTATTTACCCCAAAGATACAAATGTAGGGACCCGAAGGGGTAAGTGCACCCCAATGTTTATAGCAGCAATATCCACAATAGCCAAACTGTGGAAAAAGCCAAGATCTCCATCAACAGATGAATGGATAAAGAAGAAGTGGTATATATACACAATGGAATATTATGCAGCCATCAAAAGGAATGAGATCTTGCCATTTGCAATGACGTGGATGGAACTGGAGGGTGTTATGCTGAGTGAAATAAGTCAATCAGAGAAAGACATGTATCATATGACCTCACTGATTAAGGAATTCTTAATCTCAGGAAACAAACTGAGTGTTACTGGAGTGGTTGGGGGTGGGAGGGATAGGGTGGCTGGGTGATAGACATTGGGGAGGGTATGTGCTATGGTGAGCACTGTGAATTGTGCAAGACTGTTGAATCACAGATCTGTACTTCTGAAACAAATAACGCAACATATTTTAAGAAAAAAGAAAAAGAAGAAGATAACAGGAGAGGAAGAATGAAGGGGAGTAAGTCAGAGGGGGAGAGGAACCATGAGAGATGATGGACTCTGAAAAACAAACTGAGGGTTCTAGAGGGGAGGAGCGTAGGGGGATGGGTTAGCCTGGTGATGGGTATTAAAGAGGGCACATTCTGCATGGAGCACTGGGTGTTATGAACAAACAATGAATCATGGAACACTACATCAAAAACTAATGATGTAATATATGGTGATTAACATAACAATAAAAATAAAAAAAAATTAAAAAAAAAGAGCACAGAGGGAAAGAGGGAGAAGCAGACTCCCCACTAAGTGGAGAGCCCGATGGGGGGCTTGATCCCAGGACCCTGAGATCATGACCCGAGCCAAAGACAGACACTTAACTGACTGAGCCACCCAGATGCCCCAATTAACTGGAATTTAAATAAAGACTTTAGAAAATGCAAATGACTTCATTATTATTGGACATAAATTATGGACTCACTAGTCCTAGGACAAAATTTGGAACATAATAGATATTTAATAAACAACTGCTGAAGCAATGAATTTTATTTATTTGTATTATTCGTTTTCAATATTAAATATGGCTAATGAATATGCAGCACTATTAAATTATTTTATAATGATTTTTGACCAATGATCAGTTGTATGATTATTTCAAAGTTTGACATGTTTTATTAAAATGCTAAAAGAGTTCTACATTGTGTTATAGCCTCTAGAAATAATACTTTTATTAGAATAGTTTAATGCATATTTACACATCCATTCACCAGTTTATTTCTTTGTTAGTTTTTTGCTATTTGTCTCTGCTGCTGCATTTGATTTTGAGTTTATTTCTTTTAACAATGTTCCATATAGCAGTTTTTTTCAGCAAAGTTATGTACAACGTATTACACAACTTCATTTTTGTATAAAATAAATTTATTTCACTCTTATTCTTGAATAATACAGTAGTTGAATACAGAATTCTACGTTAAAAGTTGTTTTATCCCAGTTCTTTGATGATATTCTATATTCTATGGACACTATTTTTCTGATTAGAAGTTTGTTTTCAATGATTTTAAAGTTTCTATAGGTATTTTTCTTCTGTTTTGCATTTATGGATTTTTATTTCTAATACTTTGAGTTTATATACCTGCTTAGGATTTAATGGTCTTTGATCTAAAGGCATATATCTTTCTTTAGTCCTGGAAATGTTTCAGCTATTAGGTTTTTATACATTATGAGTCTTCCATTTTGTATATTTTCTCTTTCTGGAAACTAATTCAATACATTAACAGCTTCCATATCTCTTAACTTCTTGCATTTGCATTTCTTATTTTATTATGCAGTGGGCTCTGTGCTTTCCTTTAAGCAGTCTTCCATTTCATAAAGTTTCTGTATAATTTCTTAATCTGTTCAACATGTCCATTGTTGGTTTTTTTTTAAGATTTTATTTATTTATTTGAGAGAGAGAGAGAGATCACAAGAAGGGGGATAGCAGAAAAAGAGAGAAGCAGGCTCCCCACTGAGCAGGGAACCCCACGCCAGGGCTCTATCCCAGGACTGCGGGATCATGACCTGAGCTTAAAGCAGACACTTAACCGAGCCACCCAGGCGCCCCAGCATGTCCACTGTTTTTAAAGTGTTGTTGTTGTTTTAAGATTTATTTATTTGAGAGAGAGAAAGAGAGAGAAAGAGCACACAGGAGGAGGGGCAGAAGGAGAGAGAGGTCTCAAGGCGACTTCATGCTGAGCACAGAGCCCAGCTAGGGGACTGGATATCAAGACCCCAAGATTGTGACCTGAGCTGAAACCAAGAGCTGGGCCCTCAGCTGAATGAGCCACTCAGGCACTCCTAAATGTTTTTTTTTTTTTTAATGAAAAATTTCTCACTTTTATTGAGGTATAATGTATATACGATTAGTCTACTTGAAATGTACAGTTTGATATATATAGCAATTGTATACAGTTGTATAACCACCACCACAATGAAAAAATTCCCTCATGCTTCTGCAATCAATATCCTCCTACTGCTCCAAGCCATAGGCAACAAATGGTATATTTCAATCCTTGATGATTGTCACTACAATGCTAATTTTTCTAGCATTGTATATAAGTTAAATCATATAGTTTGTCTTATTTCACCTAGAATAATGCTTTTGAGTTTTATCCATGGTATTGCATTTATCAATAGCTCATTCCTTTTTATAGCTTTGAAGTTCAAGGTAAGCATGTAAAACAATTTGTTTATTCATTAACTTGCTGATAGAAATTTAGTTTCATTCAAAATTTTCACTATTATAAATAGCACTACTATGAAGATTTATAGATGATCTTTGTGCTATCCTATGTTTTGATTTCCTTTAGGAAAATACTTAGGAATGGAATTCCTTGGGTGTATATTACACATATAAGTGCATGGCTTCTTCTAAAAAATTTACAGTTTAAACTCTGACATTTAAGTCTGTGATCCATTCAGATCTATGATTTCAAAGTAATTTTCCTTGTGGTGTGAGGTAAGGGTCTAGGTATATTTCTTTAAAAAATACGGATAGCTGCTTGTTCTAGCAACATTTTCAGTAAAGCTATCCTTTCAGCAATTGGTTTACCTCTAACTTTTTAGAAAATCTGATGACCACAGAAGTCTGGGTCTATTTCAGGACTCTCTAGTTCTGTTGATCTACATGTCTGCCTTATGCCAAAGTCATACTTTCCTTTTTTTTTTTAAAGATTTTTTTTTTATTTTTTTTTATTGAGAGAGAGAGAATGGTAGAGAGAGAGCATGAGAGGGAAAAAGGTCAGAGGGAGAAGCAGACTCTCTGCTGAGCAGGGAGCCCGATGCAGGACTTGATCCTAGGACTCCAGGATCATGACCTGAGCCGAAGGCAGTTGCTTAACCAACTGAGCCACCCAGGTGCCCCAAAGTCATACTTTCTTAAGTACTGTAGCTTTATCATGTCTAAAAATCTAATAGTATAAAAAGTGGGGACATAAAACACAAACTTATTTCATTATATTATATTTCATTTATATTCCATGCTATAAATATAATACATTACTTCCATTCACATTCTAAGGGCCAGATCTAAGATAAAGGATTCAACTATCAATAAAACATGCTGGAAAATATAGTTTGGTTTTGGCTCCAAAAAAAAAGAAAACACCCAGATATTGTTGACAGTGTTTGCTGTGCTCTTTATTTCTTGCACCTGAAATTTTTCTTTCCATTGCTGAAACTGTCTATATATTTAAATGCATTTATTCATAATTTATGTTTACTTTATGTAAAATATCTACATTAGTTCAACTTCCATACAAATAGAACGAGCATTTATCTTATAAATTATTACACAAATATTTACTCGTTAAGAAAACTTGGAAAATATAGATACACAAAAAGAAAAGAAGTGATTCCCCTGAATTAGAAATAAGAATACACAGTTAATTAGCCAGAACACCTAGTAAACTATCTGCCACTATAGTTAATGCTTGCAAATTTTGCATATATTTATATATATCATAATATATCACATATATAGATATATATCACATATATGGGTATATATTACACATGTGTGCATATACACTATATGTGTGATTGTGAAATAAAATACATATTAATCTGAAACTAGCTTTTGCATTTAAATGTAAACACATACACACATATACATACTACAGGTATATGTAGTCTATGTGTGTGTCTATGATGTTTGATATTTACTCTAACCATCCAGTAGATATTTTCCATGATTTATCTAATTTAATTCCCAAAATAATCTTATAGTGTAAATAACCCCTGAAGATTCTGAGAATTCAAAATTTTTGTAACTTGTCATACTTCATACTTTTAAATAGTAGGGCTGAGATTCAAGCTTCCTTGTCTAACCCTAAAACCTATGTGCTAAACCAGTCTGCTAACCCTTCTTAGCATAGTTCTTACCTGAGTACTTACTATGATCCAGACACAGAGTAAGTGTATTATTAATATTTATTATTTAATTGTCACAACAATTGTTTGATAGTGTTATCCCATTTTTTATGAATGTGATATTTTTATTTAAAAAATATTAAATAACTATACTACCATACACAGTTATTGTAATATAAAAATGTAGCTAGGTAGGAGCAAGAGTTTCAAATAGATCAAGGAAATAAAACAGGCAATATTTTGAAAAGATTGAATTTGAGAGGAATCTGGCATTACGTGAGGACAATGGGACCAAAGGAGGAATCTGAGATTTATAGACTAATTTCTTCATTTTATTTTAAGCTCTCATTTTATTATTTTTAAAAAAGCTGGACGTATTGCTGGCATACAATAATTCAGAATGGAAATTTCCTACTTAAAATCATTTTATGATTTTCTTTAAGTTTCATGAAATTCAGATGATTTGTCTTAGATTTTATTCCAAAATCACACATTTAATACGTTAAACTCTATCTAAGTTCACATGGGATCACAGAGTTGGTCAGATCAAAATCAATCCAGTTAAAACTCCATCTCTATTATAGACAGAACTGATGTGTGAGGATATGCAGATTGGCCTTTCTATTAGAAATCTTAAATCTTCCAAAAAGTAAGCAATACCATCCTCACCTCAATTAATCTTCTGCTACATTATACTACAGAGTGTTTATCTAAATCCTAATTAAAGTGTCCATATTTCTAGCCCCTTTCCTTTTCTCTTATTTTAAATTTTAATATTTGTAGAAAAAAATGAAACATCTTCCTGAGATGTAGCAAAAATTTATATATATATTTTATACTTATATATTTTATATTTATATACATTTATATATTTATGAATGTCTGTATAATATATATAATATTATATGTTCATATAATATAAATATTTATAAAATATTACCTTCCATAATTTTCGAAAGAAGACTGAATTGTGGGAGAAAATATGCACCAAAAGATAATACTTTTCAAATATTCTTTTATATTCATGAGTCAGTATTGTAACTAATAGCATTCTCTGATGTTTTCACAACACATATGTCATCTTTTTCAAAGATATAATTGTAAATAGCAGTAAATCTTGCAGGAGCTCTTGGACATTCATTATTCAGATATTTTTTTAATTATATTTTTTAATTAAAATATACCTTCAGGAAAAATCCTTTCTTTAGGATTCCTTTTAGTTTCAGTAACAACATAGCTTGTCCTAATATGTCAAGACTGGTGACCTTTTTCAATTTAAAAAACATTGTCTTAAACTTAAGGCAAACTGTCAAGGTTCCCCTCATAAAGAAGTAGAAACACTACATCAAAAACTAATGATGTAGTGTATGGTGATTAACATAACATAATAAAAAAATTAAAAAAAAGAAGTAGAAATGGTTCAAATTATACACCTGATCAAGTTATAACACCTGATATTTGAAGCTTTGATATAGAAATACTATTTCAGAGTTCTTAACATGAAATAAAACTTTCTTTTTTTTTTTTAAAGATTTTATTTATTTATTTGACAGAGAGAGACAGTGAGAGCAGGAACACAAGCAGGGGGAGTGGGAGAGGGAGAAGCAGGCTTCCCGCTGAGCAGGGAGCCCGATGTGGGACTCGATCCCAGGACCCTGGGATCATGACCTGAGCCTAAGGCAGACACTTTACGACAGAGCCACCCAGGCACCCTGAAATAAAACTTTCTTATCAAGTCTTAAGGGACATTTATTTTTCTATATTATTTTTTTTGCCTAGAAAGTTCCTCTTTTATTTATTTATTTATTTATTTATTTATTTATTTATTTATTTATTTAATTTTAATCACTAAGCCCTACCCTTAGAGTCCAAAGAATTTGTTAAATAATGAGACACATTAAATTCACAAAATCATTGCCTTAAAAGCATTATTATCTAACAAGTTAATATTTCCCCTGGTCCATCAGCTAAGTGGTATAAAACATGCAGATAAAAACAGAATGATTACAAAGACTAGAGTGTCAACATTTTGTCAGAATTTATTACCTGAGAACATTGTCAAGAAATAGAGTATAATTGTAATCTTTGGCAAGGATTAGTACTGTGGGGTTAGCATGTTAAATTCAAGAATTAAAACAATATATTTTGAGATGTTTCTTTATTCTTTTAAGCCATAGCTTTGTTTGATTGGTTCATCCAATTTCCTTTCACCACAACACAAAAAGTGCCTTATAATGTAACTCCTTTATTCTAAACAGGAAGTGATGTGAGATAAACACACAATATTGCAATATACATCTTGATGAATGATTTTTTTAAAGATTTTATTTATTTGACAAAGAGAGAGCAAGAGAGCACAAGCAGGGGGAGCTGCAGAAAGAGAGAGGGAGAAGCAGACTTCCTGCTGAGCAGGGAGCCCGATGCAGGGCTTGATCAGGACCCCAGGATCATGACCCTAGCCAAAGGCAGACGCTTAACCAACTGAGCCACCCAGGTGCCCCTTGATGAATAATTTTCAATTAAGATAGTTTTAGGGAGGTACCTACATGGGCTTGAAAGAGCATTGACCTTGGAGTCAGAAAGATTGGATTTGTATCTTGATTTTGTTATATACTAGCTCTGTCCCTAGGGTAGGTTACTGAATATTTCAACTTCACTTTCTTTCTCTCTCTCTCTTTTTTTTTAAGATTTTAACAACTTCATTTTCTGTGTATGTAAAATTGCTATTTGTGTATATATAAAATTGATAAAAAATCTTACAAATAATAGGCACTTTATCAAATTTGTTTCCTTTCCTTTTTCATCTTTCATTATCATCATTTTAGATATCTTAAATATTATACTCTCAACTTGCACATTCATCTTTTAAAAATTTGGGTATCATCAATCCCATGCAGAGATTTTAGCTTTAGTCCTAATAACATCTTTGCCTCACCCGAAAAGTTTTGGTAATATTGACTCCACGTCAAAGAAGGGAACCAATAACCTTGCATATTCTTTAGGGATCACGAAGAAATCATTCCAGATAAAAAGGCAGACTGAACATTTCCATTACAATTTGCAAAAAGCCAGTGCAGATTGGGACCAAGAATTGAGTCAGAATTTATATCTATAAACGTAAATTTCTCTTTTCTACTTGCATGTTTAGAATTACAAATATATCTCACTTCAAAGATTTGGCTTTCAGGGTCTAGAGAGATTTTATTCCATCAAAATTCCCTCTTCTCCCTATATTTTCAACTTTTTTTCTCTTTATTGACGTTTATGTCCCATTAGATCAAAATATATCCTAATGTTCCCCACTGAAAATAAACAAATAGCTCTCTCTTGATTTATGTTCCCCTGTCAATCTTGCTGTATCTCTCTCATTGTTTTCTTAGTACAGTTTAATGAATAATTGGTCTACATTCAATATTTCAATTTTGTTTCCATGTACTTTTGTCTTTTCACCTCACAAAATTTACAGCTGCCTCAATATTTACAGATACCTTTTAGTCATAAAATCCAAAGAAAAAATTCTTATTTTATTAACTATTGGACTCTACCACTCTTTCTTACCTTCAACACTACCCTGCTTAGTTTGCAGGATGCATTTCCCTTTTTTTATCCTGCCTTTTTTACTCCTGTTCTTCTGCGGCACATATTTGTGTTTCCCTGGTTTCTGCCCTCAGTGTTTTCCTTTATAACTACCTCAGCATGCCCTGGACTTCAATATCCCCTATACTCTCATGATTAACACTATGGATATTCCCAAACCCACAATACTCTTTTGAGCTCTAACTCCATATACTTAATGTTCTAATGGATGATTCAAACTGTGTGTGAAACGGGCACCTCAGTTTCATGATGATACCAATTGAAATCATCCTTTCTTCAGATTGGTGGATTTTCAACATTTTGAAAGCTGTTTATATTACCTAGGTAGCCTCCATAGCCAGAAACCAGTATTTGATATGTTTATTTATCCTATACCCCCTGTCTATTTATTCATCCGTTTAGTTTTCCAAAGCATATTTATTGGCCACCCAATTTATGCTAGGTACTCTTTTAGGTGCTGAGAATAAACAAGATAAACAATAACTTTTGTCCCATAATGCTTTTGATCTACTGGGAAGGTGGTAGACAATGAAAAAGTAATAAATAAGGAATATGGTTTTAGATAATGGAAAGTAACAAAGAATGTTAAGCATGGAGGGGGAAAGGGAAATATTTATGATTAGATTTAGCTGCATAAAACAGAAAACCTAAAATAATAGTGACTTAGGATTCAGATTTATTTCACTCTCATTGTAGGGAAACTGTAGGTGGTCCAGAGCTTGTATGATGGCATCATTTTCTTTAGGTACCTCTGAGTCATTTTCTTCTACAAGCCTTATACAGAGCTGCTTTATGGACTGAATGTTTGTCTCCCCAAAATTCATATGTTGAAATCCTACACCACCCCCCGTGTGGTGGTACTAGGAGGTGGGGCCTTTGGGAAGTAATAAACATTAAATGAGGCCATGAGGGTAGAGCCCTCATGACAGAAGTAGTGTCCTTATGGGGGTTGTGAGAGAGCTTGCTTCCTCACAAGGATACATGGCAGTCTACAACCCACAAGAGGGTTCTCACCAGAACCCAGCCAGACTGGCATCCTGTTCGCAGACTTTCAGCCTCTAGAACCATCAGAAATAAATTTCCATTTTTTATAAACCACCCAGTCTATGGTAGTTTGTTATAGCAGCCTGAGCTGACCCAATGAGCTTCCAACTCCAGGTCACTTCTTGGTTCATGAAGGCAGCTGGGACTTCAGTCATTGAGTCTAAACTTAGTTCCAGGCCAGCCGAAAACAGAAAGGCATGGAAGAGAAAAAAGGGACACACACTAACATAGTTGACAGCTTTCAGTAGTATTCCTGAAGACTCCAACAAAAAAATATGTTCACTAAACCAGAATCATTTACATCACGCTGAAAAGTATGCTTTTTGCTAGTTACCTTGCTACTCCAAACAAAATTGCATTGTGTTATTGCATGGGGAAATGATTTGGGGTAAACAGTTGTTTCTAATACAGGTGGCTATTTAGTTAGCATTAGTGGGGAGGACCTTTCTGAAGGAGTAGAATCTTAGCATGTATTTTTGATCATCCCATACTACTGATTTCATCCCCTTAATAAGCCATTTGAATCTGTTTTTTAGTCTCTATTCCCATCGCTCCTGCCCTGTGTTAGTAAAGGTTTTCGGGCTCCTCCCCTCTCTTGCAGCCTCATTTCCCTAACGAGGTTCATGCCTCCAGTCTGATCACCCAGGATACAGCCCTAGAGCTTTTAGAATTACAAATCCAATCCTTGAACTTCCATAATTAAAATCTTTTAATGTTTTCCACTGATTCAAGACAGTATCCACACAAATCTTTCATGAGAAGCTCCCTGACCACCCCATATTTTAGTCTTCTCCTTCTTCGACTAAACTCTAATTTCTGGGCATGAATAATGGTTTTAAAAATTGAGTTTTTCTCATCATTCTATTTGAGGTCATTGGTTCTCTTCCAAATATATCCTTCCCCATCCAGGCATGTCTAGAAAAGGCAGACTCATTTATCCTTTATCATTCATTTGACTGCCATCTATTGGTTTAAGCTTTTCCTGAATATCATACTTTAATGGCAAGCTCCTATCTTTAAACATACAAACCATTTCTGAAGCTCCATTACTTACAATTATTGTCAAATTTTATTGTACAAACAATTGATCTTCCATGATAAACTGTGAGCTATCTGATAGTAGGGATTGGAGCTTTTATTTCTGGATCCAATCGCTTCTTTCTGAGACAAGCACATTTGAGATACTCTGTAAGGTTTTGTTGAGTGAATTAAATTCATTAGCCTCCTAGACTGAAAATGTTACAGTCATCTCTGCTACCCCCCAGCCGTTAGTTCTGGCATCATTTTCTATTTATGTTATCTCTGCAGTTCCTCTCTCATCCACTCCTTTCCTTAATTCCTATTTCAACTGTTCATTTCCAGCCATTTTCACCACACATTTGAATTCTTACAATATTATAAATGAATTCCCTTTCCTTTATTTTCTCAATTTTTTGTTTTTGTTTTGTTTTGTTTTGTTTTGTGCCAGTGATGCAACACAGATTTTACCATATCATGGTACTGGCACCAAGTTCAAATACTCCCGAATCATTCAATTAAATTCATTTTTTTTCCAGCACAGAATTCATTACTTTTCAATAATTAGTTATATCCTCTTCCCAGGCTTGTATTTTACTGTCACCTCTGCTACCCCCCTTCACCTACCTTTTGGTCTTTGTCCAAAGGGATATCTCTAGGAAGAAGGCACCACTAAGCATGAAGCATTCTGTCAGGGATGTCAATTTTGTGGTTGGTGTGTGTACTTTGGGGATGTGAGTGAGGCCAGTGGCACATAAAGCAGATGACCCAGAAGACCCCAAAAGTTTCATGGGAGACTGAACTACTATGTAGACATGACAGGCTAGTTCCAGCAAAGTATTTTTCCACTGAAGCTTTAACTGGAAGGAACTAGGGGAGGGGGGCAGGGGTTTCCAGTTTCAAAGTGAATTCTGGACTTGCTCTCTAATAACGATTCTAAAGATAAGGAACCCAAGCTGGGGACTGAGAGGAAAAAAAAAAGATAATTTAGCAGATTGATTAAAAAGTGTTTTTTCCCCCTTAGGCACATTGCAAAGTGTTCCCTTAGTGTAAGATAATGTTACTTTAATTTCTTCCACAGATTATTTTATAAGAACTCAATGAAGCACATAACTATACCCCTACAACATTAATTTTATGAATCCTCTGGCAGCATTGTATTACATTCACAGCATATGCAACTAAAAGAAAGTTGTATGTGAGGTATACTTCCATGTATTGTGGCATGTGTGAAACAAATGCTCTCCTAGTAGAAGATATCCACAAGAATCGAAAAGATCATGCACCTGATTTTTCTTTCTCAGTAGTAGAGCATGCTTTGCATTGTGAAGAGGAGAAAAAAATCCTCTCTTCATTCCCCATGGAGTTTTTGCTTCAACCCAAAGCAACAAAACATCATCTGTCTCTCCTGAAGTGTCTAAGTGATAAAAATGATCAAAATCGTACCCCTTCTTCAAAATCAATATTAAATATTACCTCCTTCGTGAAATTGTCCTCAATTTCATCAGCTAAACTATTCTTACCTATTACTGTGGTCCCAGAACATTTGGTTTGTACATCACCTTGAAAATTTATCAATGGTGGTCTTTAGAGCTTCGAACAGAAAAACTTAGCTCAATGTCTTCCACTAAGCCTAGTGCAATGTCTTGCACACAGCTTTTGCACAGAGGTAGTGCACTGCTGGCTAAATGCCTGGGATCTGGGGTCTGATTGAATGAAGTTGATTGCTGATTCTGCTCTTTCCTCGCTGTGTAACCTTACAGAAACAACTTAAACTTTCTGTTCTCTGAGTTTATCTTTAAAATTGACTAATCTTTAAAATTGACTAGGATTGTTGTAAGTTAAAAATGAGATAAATTATTAAAACTGACAGTTTTGTGTGCTTAATAAGTAGTCCATAAATATGACTCATTGTCATTACATGCTTAGTGAATAGATATAACCTTTAGGACACTGAATTTAAATATGCCTTATGCCTCCTTTTTACCTTTTTTATCTGTTAAGGCTAAACTCAAGGCTCAGTTTATTTTTAAGAAAAAATTATTTTAATTCCAGTATAGTTAACATATAGTGCAATATTAGTTTTAGGTTTATAATATAGTGATTTAACAATTCTATACATCACTCTGTGCTCATCACAAAATGCACTCCTTGGGGCACCTGGGTGCTTCAGTGGGGTAAGCAGCCGACTCTTGATTTCAGCTCCAGTCATGATCTTGGTTGTGATATCAAACCCGGTGTAGGGCTCTAAGCTCAGCACGGAGTCAGCTTGAGATTCTGTCTCCTTCCCCTCTGCCCCGCCCCTGCTCACACTCATGCGCAATCTCTCTCTCTCTCTCTCAAATAAATGAATAAAATCTTTAAAAAAATAAAAACATAGTGCAATACTTAATCCCCATCACCTCTTTCACATATTCCCCAATTACCTCCCCTCTGGTAACCATCAGTTTGTTCTCTATTGTTAAGAGTCTATTTCTTGGTTTGTTTCTCCCTCTCTTCTTTTTTTTCTTATAAGGCTTAGTTTATTTTAAAATTTTATTTGATGCCACCTCTATATAATTATGTTATCTTCACTCAGCTCCTTTAATATTTATAACACAGGCCACCCAACTAAGCATTTTGTTATGAACTGCTTTGCTCCATGCTCTATTTGGCTTTCACCTCTTCCTGAATATCGTGATACAAATTCCATGACTAATGATAGATAAATCCATACTCAAAGGGAGCTGAACTGAGGACTATACCAGGCAAACTCAATTGCTACTTGGCAATTGGACAGAACATAAAATAATGAAATTTGGGTTTGGCTGCTTCCCACTTCTTCCTCTTTCCCCTTGGTCTTCCACATCTTCATAACTTTATGCCACATGTCTTTCAACTTGGTAAATGGTGTTTTTTTGTTTGGTTTTGATTTTATTTTGTTTTGTTTTGTTTTAACTAACAGTGTGATCACACTTAAAGACTTTCCGTTCTCTCCCTTATGTTAGGAAGTGCCTATAACATAACAACATCTCCATGATAGAAGGAATTTTATATTTCAATTCTTACTTGATACCTGGCTTCCTGGGAGAGCGGCCTCTACTATTTAATAACTCATTCTCTTTTAAATTTAATTCTAGAATATTTCTGTTTGGATTGAACTTATATTTGTTTCTTAAAAGCAAATATACATATTCTTTTGATCTGTATTTGTCTCCCTGAAACAGATACATATGTTTCCTGCACTTTAGAGTCATGCAGAATGTAAGTTCAATCCTCCATGACATGTTAAAACTCAGATATTTGAAGATAGTTCTTAGGTTCTTCCTCAGTTTTCTTATCTTCAGGCTGTGCAAGAAATGAATGATGGTGTGTCATAGGTACAAGCCTAGTTACCATCCTTTGAATATACAGGAATAAATTAATATTTCTATAAAGGTACTGCACTTGAAGTGAATACCATTCTCCATATGTAACATGGCTGTGAGATGTAGCCTGGAATGATTATCATCATTGTTTTGAACAGTCTGTTTCAATTAATGCAGCCTAAGCCAATTTATCATTATCTTTGTTTCTCTGTTTGTTTTAACACTTTTATTGTTTGTTTAGGTAATATTTATTGTGTATATAATCAAAATATTAGGTTATTTTCTCTAATTGCATTGTTATATCTGCACTAACCATTTCAAAACTTAAAATGACAGATGTTTATTTAGCTCACAATTTTGTATTGGCTAGGCAGTTCACCTAGTCTAGTCTGAGCCAGCTAAGCTGATCAATGGTGGTTTCATTCATGGGATGTGGTTAGCTGGTGGGTTGGGTGATGGAAATCGAGGATGGATGGTTTCATTCACATGTCAGGCAGTTGCTGATTTGTGAACCAGGGCAGCAGAGGGCTGTAGTCTTCATGTTTCACATCAGGTTTCACTTCTTCATCTAGCAGTCACAGAATTCCAAAATTATCAAGAGTGGCAGTTGCCCAGCCTCTGAGGCCTAGGCTCAGAATTGACACAGCATCACTTTTTTCACATTTAATTAGTTAGAGAAAATAATAAGGCAAGTCCACCTTTACAGGCTTAGTGGTTTCTACCTCTTTGATGGAAGGAACTGCAAAGCAATGTGGCTCTTTTTGTAAACTAATACACTTAGTAACTTATGCTTTCACAAAAATGAGGAGTGCCTAAGACAAAGTTTTTGTTTTATTTATTTTTATTTTTTTAAAGATTTTATTTATTTGAGAGAGAGAGAGAGAGAATGAATGGGGAAGGAGCAGAGGGAGAGGGACAAGCAGACTCCACACTGAGCACAGAGCTTGATGTGGGGTTCAATCCCATGACCCTGAGATCATGACCTGAGCCGAAATCAAGAGTCAGCGGCTTAGCCAGCTGAGCCACCCAGGCACCCCAAGACAAAGGTTTTAAATAAAGACAAATTAAGTATAATTATTTCAGATTAAAAATATTTTATATTTTTATTTATGTCATGTGTCAAGATATTCCTCCGTGTTATATACATTATAATTCAACCAACCATGATACACATATGATTAATATAGTTGTTTAAGAAAAAGAGTCCTAAGCCTGCCACTGGAGACCTTCATCCCAATTGATATTAATATTTTTATGAGATTAACTGTTCAAATAACTACCCATCCATTTAACTATATTCTCCCCTATTTTATATTCATTTTTCACAAATATTCCATGAAAATTTTATTATTTCTCTGAATGCATAAGATTTGTTATATACATATACATATACATATACATATATATATATACATATATATGTTTCTGTGCATGTGTGTCTTTGTGTGTGTGTATGTAAGTTCACTTCTGAGTACTTTTTTTCCCAAATAAATTCATTATCACACTTCAAGTACAAACTCCTTAGGCTCTCATTTTTTGCTCTGTTCACATTTTCTCTTTGACCTAATGCTTTTTTTTTTTTTTCTCAGTAGGTGCCACACCCAGGTGGAGCCAACATGAGGCCTGAACTCACTGCCCTGAGATCGAGACCTGAGCTGTGATCAAGAGTTGGACGCTTAACTGACAGAGCCACCCAGGTGCCCTGACATTATGCTTTTATGCAGTCCTTTGATTTCTATTTTCTTCTAATCTATCCATGCTGCTCTCATCTTCCTTTCCTACTCAGTTTATAATACTATGTATTCATAATTACTCCCTTTATTACTACCTAACGTTCTTGAGAGCTTACCACAGGCCAAGCACTATTGTATGTGCTTTATACATATGAAGTGTTCACTACAATCTTATGAGGCAGGTGCTATCATTATCCCATTTTGTGGATGCGGAAGCTAAGGCCCAGGGAAGTTTCTACCATGAATCTTCTGGTAGGTTGTAACGGTCTTCTCATGTTCCATTACTTAAATCACTCCCTTGCCAGTGTTCTTAACTTTTTTGCCATCTTGTCCTTCCCTCTCCTTTGCTGACACCAGTGTTTCATAGAAAAATCGTAAAAAAGGCTAAATTCCTTCTTCCCCAACTCTCAATGTCTGATTCTGGAAAATCATCCTAAAGCTATACAGAATGATTCAAGTCTCAAAGACTCTATCTTCCTGTGGAGACTCAATTAGGGAAGAGTTTGCTTTTAAGCACATTCAGGTTGTTGGCATCTTTACGGTTATAAAACTGAGTTACCATTTTTCTTGCTAGGTACCTACCAGAAATGACCCAGCTGCTAAAGGTCACTCTCTGGTCCTAGCCATGTGAACCTCTTCATTAATGGTCATAAAATGGTTGTTTGCTTCTTCAAGGCCAATAAGAAAAACCTCCCAGGAATATCAGAACTCTTCCTTCAGGAAGGGCCCAAACCCTTCAGAGGTTTGAAAGGGTTGACTGGATCAGGCCTATCCAGGATAATCTCTCTTTTGATCCCTCAGAAGCCTTTAGGGACTTAAGTATATATTCAAATCCTTTCCTTTGTCATATAATGTAACTTAATCATGAGAGCAAAAGTGATCATATTCAGAATCCTGCCCACACTCAAGGGGAGAGAACTAGGCATGGGGCTCATACACCAGGAGGCCAGATCAGAATTCTCCCTATCCCACCCCATTCTCCATAATAGTTTATCATGTGCTCATCAATTTCTCCTTCTTGTCCGACTTCTTGAGCCATCACTCTCAATAAATAATTTTATTTCTTGGGAACAAAGAGATAGAGCCATTGAATGGGATTTTTTATTTTCAAAATAGGGGTCTTTACTCTCATTCTTACCTTTTTCTGCTTCTCAGGGAAAGAGGTGTCATTTATGCTTTCTACAATTAATTTTTTTCTTATAATCTGGGTCCTTTTGAATCCCAGTTTTTATTATAATTTTTATTCATTTAAATGTTTTTATCTTCTGGTATCTTCTTCTGTTTTCTTTTCTGCAAACATCTCAACTTTACCCAATGTTTCTCAACCTTTATCATTATTATTATTATTATTATTATTATTATTACTACTACTACTACTAGCCCCTTAAGGAAACTTTTGAGACTTTTTTATCCTAATCTCATCCATGAAGTTGAATACCACAGGTACACTCTATGCCTGTTGTACTATATGTATCTTAATGCTTTTTACACCAAAAGAGTAAGATGGTTTTCATTCCCACTTCTCCTCCACGAAACTAATTTTGCCCCTCCTGGGTGACACTGTCCCTGCTAAGAATACACTATGGCTACCTTGACCTTTCTAGCTACTACCCAATCTCCCTTCTCTTTGTGATGGAAATACTTGAAAGACTAAGGTCTTACCTCCCATCCAGCTCACTACTCCCTGTAATTTAACTTTTGCCCTTACCGTTTTTGTTGAATTTTTTACAAAGGTCAACACTGTCTTACACTTGGCTTAATCTAATAGATACATTTTAGTCTTTACCTGTATTTGAACTCCTTTCAACATTTACAACTGTTGATCTTTTCTTTTTTTTTTCTTTTTACTTTAAACACTCTGTGAATCATATTATAGCAGGCCTTCAACTGTCACCTCTGTGTTAATAATGAAACTTAGAATCTCCAGTCTAGATTTCTCTCTGGAGCTCCAGATGTGTTCACCTTCCTGATTTTCATGGCCTACAAATACTTCAGACCTCACATTCTGATCTCAGCTGCTGGTTCCTGCCTACACAGTCTATTTTGACAAATGATATTATTTTCAGTCTAACTAATAGGACAGAACCTGAAGATCTTCCTCCTTGACTATTCCTTCCTTTCAGTCATAATGATTATTTATTTTTAAGAAGATAAAATAAATTGATACTATCTTATTTTAATCCTTATTCTCAATCATTTAAATCAAAACATCAATATCAATCGGTTGACAGAGATTTTGTCTCCAATACAAATACCCTCTAGTACATCACTTGTACTGTACCCAGAGTGGTCTTTTAAAATATAAATCTGATCATGTTACCATTTTGCTTAAAACCATTCAGTGATATTACTAGATTCAGAATAAAATAGAGTATCATTAATCACTTAAACTCTCTTCCCTGTCCTAAAACTCAGGTAAGAACTATATTATTGAGGATTTTTTTATACACAGTGAACTCAGTTTCTCTTTAGAACTTTCAACTTACATAGGAAGTTAATTCATTGCAATTCTATCCCATTAGTGTTTATTTTCTGCTATTTTATTATTTTTAGTTTGTCCCATGAAACTAAATCCTTTCTGATAAGCCCAGCTTAAAATTCCTCCACCTGTCTTTTCAGCAGGGTTGAGTGTAAGTTCCAGGGACTTATTTTGCTTCATGACATGGGGCAGAGACAGTATCTCAGGGTTAATCCTGGCCACGTATCTAAGGCAACATCACCTTCTTTGCCAGTATCTTTGATTTTTTTTTTTTTTCACCCTACCCTTATCCTGGCTGCAAGGTCCAGGGACATGTATGTCCCTTGATGGTTCTCAAGGTCATATCCATGTCCCTTAAACTCAGAAAATTTAAGGTGGGACCTACAGGAACTCTGTTAGGTGAATTCAGGCCTATAAAGTTGCCTCACAAAACATACTGTTCTTTCTAACCTACTCTTCTGTGTTAAGGTGTCTCAGTGATTTTGGCAAGAGGGTTAATTCATTCTAAAACGCTAGTTGAGAAGCAGGATATATATAGGTCTGTCTACTCTCCCGGATCCAAATATTTATTATATATTTTTGTACTATGTCCCTTTAGAATTAATGTTGGCATCGTGTTCCACACAGTTTCTTATCAGAATACCGTCATCTGTTAACCCACTCTATTCCCTTGAACTCTGTCTCTGAATTCCTTTACCTCCCCTGTGCCCAATATCAGAAGTTCTGGGGGGGTGGGGGGTGGGGGTGTGGTTTGGATAAACTTGTGACTCATTTTTCAGGATAAACAGGGTCTGAATTTAGCTTCCCCTTTATTTGCCATGTGTCGTCCATGTCTGGGGACAGCCAAGGGCAGGAGCACTTTCTTGGGATATGTCTACTTGTAGAAAGTAACTTTTCTTAATCACATAAACTATCATATTTACTTGTAGGCCCATGGTCATATTCTGGTCAAATTAAAGAACTTTTAGTTATTAAGTGTGTCCTGTTCTCTAGTGCTCCAGTGACTTTTATACATAATTTCCCTACCCCTATCTTTGATTGCTAAATAATTCCTATACATTCTTCAAAACGCACATCAGGGGTTATAGAACTGAGGAAGCCTCTTTAGATTTCCTCTTTTTTTGGCCCGTAACTACTTCAGCTAGGGTTGCATTAAGTATTAAATGAGTTAATATATGTGGACTGCTTAGTAACATGTTTCTGTTATATACTCAGCACCGAATAACATAACATACCACCTCATACATTTTCAGTGTTCAATATTATGAGTTAAAGAGTCAATGATAAATTGGTTGAATAATTTGAAATGTTACAAATCCTCACTCTAAATCTGTGAAAATCTTATATAAATTTGAAAGCCGGGTTCCCATCCGATTTGTCTTCCACCAGCTGGTGTCCAAATTTTCCTCTTTCCTCTGAAATTCCCTTGAAATTAATTTGTCCTTTTCTTATTACAAAATAATTTTATATCCCTTATTAGAGCACTGAGGATAGTTTGCACTGTGTTGACTGTATTGCTTAAGTGTAAATCTACTTTTCCTTTTGTCTTCTTAATTTTTAGATGGGTAGCATGCAGGTCACAGCTTTTTTTCTTTTTCTGGGCATGTACACATTTATATTGATTTTTTTTTAAATGTTGAACTGCCCAGGGAGAGAAAGAACTGAAGCGTCAGCCTGGAAGATTCTGTATATCGACACGAAACTTTGCTATATGTCTTCCATATCATGTATGTGTACGTCTGTGTGTGTGTGTGTGTGTGTGTGTGTGTGTGTGTGTGTATAGGATGTGATCCATGGCAATCAAATATGACTCCCAATGACTCATACTCTGTTTAACTCTATTCCCTGAGTGTGTACAGGTCTTATAAATATAATGAAACACTTCTCCTGTAATTATGTTACCTTTCATGGCAAATGGGGTGTTGCTGACAAAATTAAGGTCACTAATTCATTAACCCTGGGTGCACTGACTTTAATCAGCAAGACCTTAAAATTAAGGACTCCTAGTTTTGCTGGAGTAAGATGCTTTGTTGAGAGAGGACCATATGGCCAGGACCTGAGAGTGGCCTCTAGGAGTTGAGAAATCCCTGTCTTACAACCAACAAGAAAATAGGAAACTCAGTCCTACAACCTCAAGAAATAAATTTTGCCAACAACCTGAATGTGCTTCAAAGAGCAAGCTGAGACTTAGTTGAGATTGTAGCTCCAGCTGATACCTTGATTTCAGCCTTTGATAGTTGAGCAGAGAACCTAACACACCTGCACCCAAATTCCTGACCCATGGAAACTGAGTAATATGGATTTTATGTGTGCATCCCTTTGAAATCCATTTGTTGAGACTCTAACCCCTAATGGGATGATATTAGGAGATGGGGCTTTTGGGAGATAGTTAGGTTTAGATGAGGGCATAAGCATGGACCCCCATGATTGTTGTCCTTATAAGGGGATGAAGAAACCCAAAATCTCTCTCTACCATGTCAGAATTCTGCAAGAAGTCATCCGTTTAAAGACAAGGAAGAGGTCCTTCACCAGGAACTGAATTGGCCAGCACCTTGACCTTTGACTTCACAGCCTCCAGAACTATAATAAATAAGCGCCTACATTTAAGCCACTCAGTCTATGGTATATTTGTTATAGTAGCCTGAACTGACTAAGACAATGAGATAGGAATACATTTTTGTTGTTTTAAGCCTTTATGTTTGTGGTAATTTATCACAAACCAATATCAATCTAGTAAGTTATTTTAAATAAATTGGGGTGCCTGGGTGTTTCAATTGGTTAAGCGTTTGACTTCAGCTCAGGTCATGATCCCAGAGTCCAGGATGGAGCCCCGCATTGGGGGGGGTCCCCATTCAGCCGGGTGTCTGCTTGTCTCTCTGCCCCTCCCCTGATTGTGCTCTCTCTCTCTCTCTCTCAAATAAATAAATAAAATCTTTAAAATAAACAAACAAAGAGGAGATTTTGTTTTCTTATTGTAACTTATATACACCTTGTCTTTTGTTTGTGTCTGGGTGAAGTGCACTAAGCACATTCCACAGAAGGGTTTTATGTGAAAAAATCTATGAAACCCTGCAGAAGTGTATCCTTAAGCATCAGTATCCAGGAGAGAAAACCTATGGCATTCACCTTAGGTCAGGCTCCATAACCCCAGAGCATACATGATTTTTTAACAGAACCAGTTCACTTTCTTGCCCCAGGAGAACTATATGTTCCTTTGCTAATGACACAGTACTGAGAAAGAAAGTAATCATGTAACGTAGCTCTACCCCAAGAATTATTAAATGGGACACCTATATTTATCCCCTTCTCTCCACAAAATACCTAGAAGTGACACTATGGAGAGCTCATTTAAGGCTAACTGCAGAGTGACAGTTTTCTCCTTCTGCAGGAGAAGGATAATCAGGTTCATTAATCCGTTCAGACCTCCAGGGTATCATTTATTAAATTGCTCCCAATGTGCCTTATTCACTCCCAGGAAATAATTTACATACTAGGGAAATCTGACTCACTATCAAGCATATTCCATTTTAAACAATTCTCATTTTCATTCCTTGGTAGAAGGTAATAACTTATGCAAAATATGTGCAGGCATAGATTATGCCATGCTGGGAAATTATTTAAGTATTACTTTCAGAATGTCAATATTGCATGAAAATATCTGTAATATATAATTCAATGAATTTAATGAGGATTTTTCCCATGTTTTTCTTGCTCTATCCACCCTCATTTCCACCAAAAAAAAAAAAAGACAATTAAAAGTAATCTTGTGTAAGATGTAAAGACCTAGAAACATAGGCTTATTGATGAACAAGAGTGGAAGTCATACAAGTGACTTCACTCTTTCATTATTCTGTTTCTATCTTTCAAGTGAATCCAGCTGAAGCTATTTTGTATTATATAAGCCTCCATTTAAACAGTTAATTGCACTTTAAGACACTTTGCTTTCCAACTGAAACAACATTAGCTGTCTTATTTAGAGAGAGAAAATTAACTTGGTTTATGTTTCAATAATAAAGTTATGTTTCAACTAGTTAAGCTTTAACTTTTTTATTTTCTGAAACAAGAAGACTCTAATGATAACCACTCATGTAGCACTTACTATGTGCCAAAATATTGTTCCAAATTTTACACATCTTCCTTCAAGTATTCCTTCAAACAACCCTGTGAGGTAGATAATCACAATGATCACAATTGAAAGATGAAGAAGTTGAATCAGAGCAACCAAATAATACAAAAACTGCTCATGAATCTTTCCATGATGAATAGCTTCTATTAGCCTGTTTGATTTTTTTTAAACATAAATATTTGAGTCTTGAAGAGATAGCTACTGAACTTCAAACTGTAAATGATAACATATTGAATGAAACAGCACATAAAAAGCTATTTGGGGGGTGCCTGTGTGGCACAGTTGCTTAAGTGTCTGTCTCTTGGTTTCTAGTCATGTCCTGATCTCTGCATCATGAGATGGAGCCCCGAGTCGGGCTCCGTGCTCAACATGGAGTCTGCATGGGATTCTCTCTCCCTCTCCCTCTGCCCTCCCGGTTGTGCTTTCCCTCTCTCTAAAATAAAGAAATAGTGGTGCCTGGGTGGCTCAGTCGTTAAGCATCTGCCTTCAGCTCGGGTCATGATCCCAGGGTCCTGGGATCGAGCCCCGCATGGGGCTCCCTGCTCAGCGGGAAGCCTGCTTCTCCCTCTCCCACTCCCCCTGCTTGTGTTTACTCTCTCGCTGTGTCTCTCTCTGTCAAATAAATAAATAAAATCTTTAAAAAATAAATAAATCTTAAAAAAAATAAAGCTATTTGTTTTTCACTTCAACTTGCTAATAAATTAACTCATGAGAAAAATAGGATCCAGTTCCAGCACCTCTACTAATAGTTGTGCCTCCTTAAACCTGTTATCTTATCTAGAAAATAAGTTCAGGATGCTCATGAGACTCCTTTAAGTTACAAAACTGTAGAGAAGGAAAAATTCTTCTTCTATCTTTCAAGTTCTTCAAGCTGAACTAAGAATTAATTTTACATGAAGCAGATTAACAGGAGATAAAAATCAAATTTTTTTTATGTGCACATGGAGGTCCAATAATGAAATTGAGACCTAAAGAAAGGACCAAGGTAGGTCACTTTTACACATTTCAGAAAAAGAGGCAATAAATTTGTGAGGAATTGCAGGATAAAAAAAAAAAAAACAGGTGTTTGGAAGCTTTAATTTGCGGGGAATTCTAAGCAGAATTTAGGCTAAGGTAGTAGATTAAAAAAAATAATAATAACAAGGTTTTTCCTACAGCTTCTTCTGCTTTAAAGTCCATATCTTTGGTGATAAGGATGTCTTTTCATTTCTTAGTAAAAGAAAAGGTATTTTTCTTATGGGAGATTTGCTTCCTGCTTTCAGGGGGACAGAGGATAGTCTGAGAGTCCTTTTATAAGCTGTTTCTTAAGAAACTTATTTAAAATAATCAATATGCCAATAGGCCCCTACAAAGCTCTACCTTTCCCGAAACAATACCTATAATTGGTATAAGATTTGGCTAAAACTGAAAAAGTTACAACCAGGAATATGTTGAGGGATGAAGACCCCAACAATCCACCCCACGCCCCCCCCCAAAAAAAACCCACATTGCACAATTATCGTCAAGGGAAATACTTCAAAGTGTACGTCTGGAGTAAGTTTTCCAATGTATTGAGTTTGTTTCCCAACAAACCTGTCAAACATCCAACTCCAACTGTGACTCCAAAATATATATATATTTTTTTATCGAGATAGCAAGATACAGCTTATGCAATCAATATGCTGGCCAACAGCAGATTGAATGTCCTGTCCCTTAAACACATTTTTCCCGACATGGCAAAATCTTAAAATCAAATGAGCAGTGATTGAAACTTCTGCCTCCTTGCCCAATCTCAGGGCTGCAGTTTGCAGATGCTATGAAGTTCACATTACTTCCCCTGCTGCAATCGGTCATGTATTTTAATCTTAAAAGATGTAAATTGTAGGCTTAGAGGAGTGAAAACAATGTGTCCATCCTGGCAGAAAATATGTTAAATTATTTTCTGACAGTGCAAAAATATAGCTACTGAGATTTTTAGCTGATGGACAGTTGGGGATTTGGAGTGCAAATCAGAAAGTCAGCTAAGGAACAGAGTTTTGTCCTGCTATTGGGGTTGTTATCACTGCTATTCTTTTCTCCTCCCAGTGCCAAGTTTTTAATTTTGGCATCTGCTAGACAGTGACAGGCAAGCTGGCTTCACAGTTTCAGAGCCTAGAGTACTTCCAATAAAATAACAAATCAATGGAATGGATGTGACTGAAACTTTTATTCTTCCAAATGCAAATAATTTACTGTTTTATATTTAACCACTTAACCACTTAAACATGTAGATGACGGGGGAACACAGGTTTGCCATGATGTTTTGTTTGTTTGTTTTTTTTTCAATTTTAAGGAATTTTTTTATTATGTTATATTTAATCACCATACATTACATCATTATTTTGGTGCAATGTTCCATGATTCATTGTTTGCGTATAACACCCAGTGCTCCACTCAGTATGTGCCCTCTTTAATACCCATCACCACGTTAACCCATCCCCCCACCCCCATCCCCTCTAGAACCCTCAGTTTGCCATGGTGTTTTTTTGTATGTTTCATTTATTGTTTGTTTATTTGTTTTTGACAGTTTTCTGATATTTTCTTTAAAAATACAAAGGAAATGAACTCTTTAGGAAAATACAATTCAGAGAAAGGGGGGTAAATGGAAAAAATGGTGATAGCAGGACCTGGAACTAACAAAAGAATTTGGGTTGTCCTTGATTACTTTTCCCAGGGATGAATAAAATCCACTCTGAAGGCAGGAAAGAGACACTTAGTAGGAAAAACACTCAATGTGCCAAAGACAGCAATAGAAATCACTCCTTAGCAGAAATGTGCTCTCAAAAGAATGGGAGAGTAATCAGGTAGCTGAACTACTTAGTGGCTGCACCCCTGCCCTATCTCAAAATCAATAGTATGTAAGTGTAGAGGGAATATTATAACCCAGACATTCCACTCAGTGGATGTGCATGCCTGGGAGGCAGTAACCAAGGAAAATGAAGAGACTAGTATGATATAATTACACGAACAAGCCAGTTCAGAAAAGAGTCCTGGTTGGGAGGACTACCAGGAAGGACACATTGAAAAGGATACCTTGCTGTCATTGCAGCAACTTGTTTCTTATCCAGAAACCCAGTTTTGGTGGCCTAAAAGCCATGTCTTAGATGCTTAGTTTTTAATTATGTCAAAGGATTAAGGAAAGGTACAAAATAGAGCAATATTTAGAAGTATAGGCTCTGCAAACAGACAGAACTAGGACCAAGTTCTGATCCTTCCATGACTTCCTGTGTGACACTTGGCAAATAGCCTAACATTTCTCATTGGTCCTCTTTAAAAATAGACAATCTACTTCATTTTTTTCTCTACCAATTAAGCAACATCATGCCTAAAGAGACATTAGCACATTTCTTGACACATAAACCACAATCAAAAAATGTTTATTACTTCTGTGAGCTACTTCCAAAAGCCTTAGAAGAAATCGAACAAGTGCTTTTTGATGAGTTTCAAAGGAACAGAAGCTATTAAATTCTATAGTATTGGGGTATAATGTAGGCAGATGCAGGGGAGGAAAATTGTCTTTTCCTTCTACCTTTCTAGGTTGTCTGCTGGGTATCTGTAATAAAAGACAGATTAACAAGGAAAAAGCATACAAATTTATTTAATATGAATTTTACATGATACAGTAGCCTTCCTAAGGAAATTAAGGTTTAAAAATGGTTAAACCTGAGAGTTTTTATACTAGATTTGATGAAGAATGAAGAGTCATGGAAATATGATAGGACAAAAGGATATGAGCGAGGTGTAGTAAATTGGAGGAAACTTAGCAAGGCTTGTCAGTTCAGATTCCTCTTGACATTTCTCCATCTTCAGGGATATCTTTCCTTCAGTTATAGGGAAGGCAACTCCCACATGAGGGTCTAATACCTGCTTCAGGGGAAGGTCACAGCGTTCTTCCAGCACCTGTTTTTTTCCTCCAATTCTATCAGCTTAAAATATTCAACATGCCATGGTACCATATTTTGGGTAGCACGTCCTGAACTCCATTACAAGGGTCCCATTTTCAGACACTCAGGGAATGTTACAAGAAGGAAGGAATGAAGAGGAACTAAGATGGTTGAGTAGAAGGAGGACCCTAGGCTTGCCCCAAACACAGCTAGATAAATATCAAATCATTCTGAATACCAAACTCCCCACACTCTGGCCAAAGTCCAAACATTCCCCACCTCGGGTAAAAACAAAACAAAACAAAGCAACAAAACAAAACAAAAAACACCTTTGCAGAGGATTGACCTGAGGAAAAGAACAGCCAAAACAGAGCAGGAGAGAGCACACAGCATACACCAGAAACACTCCTGAAGTGCCAGTCCCTGGACCGTATATGGTCTTATCATCATAAAGCCATTACTCACAGGAGCAGGAAACATAACAGGCTTTCCTAACACACAGAAGAAGACAGAGACCTATATAAAATGCCAAGAAGAACAAGAAAAGTTCATGGCCAAGGATCGAATTGAAACAGATAAAAGTAATATACCTGATCCAGAATTTAAAGCAAGAATCATAAGAATACTAGCTGGGCTTGAGAAAAGCATAGAAGACACAAGGAAATCCCTTATCAAAGAGATAAAAGAGCTAAAATTAGTCAGGCCAACATGAAAAATGCCATATCTGAGATTCAAAACTGGTTGGATTCAACAACCACAAGGAGGGAAGAAGTAGATGAATCAATAAGTGATAGAGAAGATAGAATTATGGAAAGTAATGAAGCTGATCAAAAAAGGAAAAGAAAAATTGGGGATCACAAATATAGACTTACATAACTCAGGGACTCCATAAAGCATAATAATATTTGTATCTTAGGAGTCCCAGAAGAAGAGAGGGAAAAGGGGGTAGATTTCTTTGAGGAAAATATAGCTGAAAACTTCCCTAATCTGGGGAAGGAAAGAGACTTCTAAGTCCACGAGGCATGGAAAACTCCCATCAAAATCAATAAAAACAGGCTAACATCAAAACATGTTGTAGACAAATTTGCAAAATATAGAGAGAAATAAAAATCCTACAAGCAGCAAGAAAAAAGAGGTCTCCAACTTACAAAGGAAGACAAATGAGGTTAACAGCAGATATCTCCGCAGAAACTTGGCAGTGTAGAAAGAAGTGGAATGACACATTCAATGTGCTGAATGGGAAAAATCTGCAGCCAAGAATGCTCTATCCAGCAGGGTTGTTATTCAGAATACAAGGAGAAATAAAGAGTTTCCCAGACAAGCAAAACTAAAGGAGTTCATGACCACTAAACTAACCCTGCAAGAAATAGGAAAGGGGGCTCTTTAAGTGGGAAAGAAAGACCAAAAGTGACAAAGACTAGAAAGGAACAGAGAAAATCTCCAGAAACAATGACAAAACAAGTAATAAAATGGCACTAAATTCATATCTATCAATAATTACTCTGAATGTAAATGGACTAAATGCTCAAATCAAAAGGCATAGGGTGTCAGAATGGATAAAAAGATAAGACCCATCCATATGCTGCCTGTAAGAGACTCATATTTGACCTAAAGACAACTGCTGATTGAAAGTGAGGGGGCAGAGAAACATCTATCATGCTAATGGACATCAAAAGAAAGCTAGAGCTGGGATGTCTGGGTGGCTAAGTTGGTTAAGCAGCTGCCTTCAGCTCAGGTCATGATCCCAGGGTCCTGGGATTGAGTCCCGCATCAGACTCCTTGCTCAGTGGGGAGCCTGCTTCTCCCCCTGCTTGTGCTCTCTCTTTCTCTGTCTCTCTGTCTCTCTCTCTCTAACAAATAAATAACAAGAGACTAAGAAGAGGACTATACCATAATAAAGGAGTCTATCTGTTGCAACCAGAAGATCTAACAATTGCAAGTATTTATGCTCCCAATTTGGGAGTACCCAAATATATAAAATGATTAAAAACAAACATAAAGGAACTCATGGACAATAATACAATAACAATAGGGGACTTTAACACCCCACTTAGAGCAATGGACAGATCATCTAAGCAGAAAATCAATAAGGAAACAATGGCTTTGAATGACACACAAGACCACTGAACTTAACAGACTTATTCAGAGCATTTCATCCTAAAGCAGCAGAATACACATTCTATTTGAACAAATGGAACATTCTTCAAAATAGATCACATACTGGGTCACAAATCAGCTCTCAATAAGTACAAATGATTGAGATCATACTGTATATTTTCCAACCACAACACTATGAAACTTGAGGTCAACCACAAGAAAACTTTTGGAAAGATCACAAATACAAGGAGGTAAAGAACATCCTACTAAAGTATGAATGGGTCAACCAGGAAATTAAAGAAGAAATTTAAAAATACAAAGAAATGAAAATGAAAACACATGGACCAAAACCTTTGGGATGCAGCAAAAGTGGTCATAAGAGGGAAGTGCATAGCAATGCAGGCCTACCTCAAGAAGCAAGAAAAACCACAAACACATAAACTAACCTTACAACTAAAGGAGCGAGAAAAAGAGCAACAAATGAAGCTGAAAACCAGCAGAAGGGAAATAAAGATTAGAGCAGAAATAAATGATATAGAAATGATAAAAATATATATTATATTTATATAATAGAGAGAGAAATTATATAGAAAATGATATATATATTATATATATATAATAGAAATCATATAGGAAAAAAAAACAGTAGAATTGATCAGTGAAACCAGGAGTTAGTTGTTTGAAAAAAAATTAATAAAAGTGGTAAGTCTCTAGCCAAATCTATTAAAACAAAAACAAATTAAAATTAAAACAAAAAGAAGGACCCAAATAATTAAAATCATGAAGGAGAGAGGAGCGTTCACAACCAACAACACCGCAGAAATACAAACAATTGTTATAGAATAGTATGGAAAATTATATGCCAACAAATTGGGCAATCTCAAAGAAATGGATAAATTCCTAGAAACATATAAGCTACCAAAACTGAAACAGGAGGACAAAGAAAATTTGAACAAATCCATAACAAGCAAAGAAATTGAATCAGTAATCAAAACTCTCCCGAAAAACAAAAGTCCAGGACCAGATGGCTTCTCAGGGGGAATTCTACCAACATTTACAGACTTAATACTTATTCTCCTCAAAATTCCAAAAAATAGAAATGAAAGGAAAACTTCAAAACTTATTCTATGAGATCAGCATTAGCTTGATTCCAAAATCAGACAAATACCCCACTAAAAAAGAGATGTACAGGCCAATAACCCTGATGAAAATGGTTGCAAAAACACGCAACAAAATACTAGCAAATCAAATCCAACAGTATATTAAAAGGATCATTAACCATGGTCAAGTATGATTTATTCCTGGTTTGCAAGGTGGTTCAATATCCACGAATCAATCAATGTGATGACTACATTAATAAAAGAAAGGATAGCAACCATATGATCCTCTCAACAGATGCAGAAAAAGCATTTGAAAAAGTACAGTATTGATTATTGATAAAAATCTTCAACAAAGTAGATATAGAGGGAACATACCTCAACATCATAAAGGCCATAAACAAAAGACACAGCTAATATCATCCTTAATGGGGAAAAACTGAGAGCTTTTCCTCCAAAGTCAGGAACAAGATAGGATGTCCACTCTCACCACTGTTATTTAAAATAATATTGGAAGTCCTAGCCTCAAAAACCAGACAACAAAAAGAAATAAAAGGCATCCAAATTGGCAAGGAAGAAGTCAAACTCACTATTTGTAAATGACAGGATAATCTATGTAAAAATCCCAAAAGACTTCACCAAAAAATTGCTAGAACTGATGCATGAATTCAGTAAAGTTGCAGGATATAAAATCAATATACAGACGTGTTGCATTTCTGTACACCAATAATGAAGCGGAAGGAAGAAAAATCAAGGAATCAATCCCATTTACAATAGTGCCAAAAACCGTAAGATATCTAGGAATAAACCTAACTAAAAAGGTAAATAACCTGTATTCTGTAAACTATAGAAACTTATGAAAGAAATTGAAGATGACACAAATAAATGGAAAAACATTCCATACTCATAGGTTGGAAGAACAAATATTGTTAAAATGATTATACTCCCAAAGGAATCTACAGATTTAATGCAATCTCTATCAAAATACCACCAGCATTTTTCACAGACCTAGAACAAACAGTCCTCAAATTTGTATAGAACCACAAAAAACCCCGAATGGCCAATGCAATCCTGATAAAGAAAAGCAAAGCTGGAGGCATCACATTTCCAGACTTCAAGTTATATTACAAAGCTGTAGTAATCAGGACGGTATGTTACTGGCACAAAAATAGACACACAGATCAATAGAACAGAATCAAAAACACAGAAATGGACTCACAACTGTATGGTCAACTGATCTTTGACAAAGCAGGAAAGAATATCTAAATGAAATAAAGACAGTCTCTTCAACAAATGGTGTTAGGAAAACTGGACAGCAACGTGCAAAAGAATGAAACTGGAACACTTTCTTACACCATACACAAAAATAAATTCAAAATGTATGAAAGACCTAAATGTGAGACAGGAAATCATAAAAATCCTAGAGGACAAAACAGGCAGCAACCTCTTTAACATCAACCATAGCTACTTCTTTCTAGATATGTCTCCTGGAGCAAGATAAACAAAAGCAAAAATAAACTATTAGGACTTCGTCAAGATAAAAAGCTTCTGTACAGGAAAGGAAACAATCAACAAAACTAAAAGGCCACCTATGGAATGGGAGAAGATATTTGCAAATGAGACATCTAATGAAAGGTTAGTATCCAAAATATTAAATAACTAATCAAACCCAAAACCCAAAAAACAAATACTCCAGTTAAGAAATGGGCAGAAGACATGAATATACATTTTTTTCCAAAGAAGACATACAGATGGCTAACAGACACATATAAAGATGCTCAGCATCACTCATCATTAGGGAAATAAAAATCAAAACAATGAGATATCACCTCACACCTGTCAGAATGACAAAAATTGGCAATACAGGAAACAACATGTGTTGGTAAAGATGCAGAGAATGGGGAACCTCTTAACACTGTTTCTGGCAAAACAAAGTAGTACAACCACTCTGGAAAACGGTATGGGAGTTCCTCAAAAAGTTAAAAATAGAACTACCTTACAACCCAGCAATTTCACTACTAGGTATTTACCCAAAGGATGCAAAAATACTGATTTGAAGGGGTACATGCACCCCAATGTTTATAGCAGCATTATCAACAATAGCCAAATTATAGAAAGGGCCCAAACGTTCATTGACTAATGGATGGATAAAGAAGATGTAGGATATAGATATAGGTGTAGATGTAGGTATCAATATCTGTATCTACAAAGTCATAAAAGGGAATGAAATCTTGTCATTTGCAATGATGTGGATGGAGCTGGAGTGTATTAGGCTAAGTGAAATAAGTCAGTCAGAGAAAGACAAATACTAGATGATTTCACTCATATATGGAATTTAGGAAACAAAACAGATTAACGTAGGGGGAGAAAGAGAGGCAAGCCAAGTCATAAAATAGACTCTTAACTATATAGAAAAAACTGAGGGTTGCTGGAAGGGAGGTGGGTGGGGGACGGTTTAATGAGTGATGTGTATTAAGGAGGGCACTTGTTGTGATGAATACTGGGTGTTGTATGTAAGTGATGAATCACTGAATTCTCCTCCTGAAACTAATATTGCACTGTATGTTAAGAACTGAAATTTAAATAAACATTTGAAACCAAACCAAAACCAAAAAACTACATTTCTTTTCTACATATAATCACCTAAATTCAGTTACAGTTTCAGTAGGAATTCTTACTTAAGTTCAAGGAGGAATTTTTATTGTAGATATCTTAAATTTTGGCATTTAGGTCAAAAGTAGAAACAACGTTTAAAATGTATTGATAGGGTAATAATGAAGTCATCATATAAAAACGACTTTTAAAGCTTAATTTTGGACTCATTAACTCCCACTTTGGATAAGTTTGTTATATTGATACTTGATATATTTCACAAACACCACTAATTTATACTATACTCTCATATGTAAGATTACCTATTTGTTGTATTATACCTATTTGTTCCTTGCTTATATATATCTATAAACTGCATTTTTTTTCACACACACACCTAAAGAAGGAAGGAGCAGCTTCCAGTTAAAAATAACTAGAAAGACTATAGATTTGATTTTATTTCACTTTCTTTAGGGGAAGAGTTTTTAACAATACTACTACAAAAGTAAATGTAGTTTGAGCTTAGAAAAGCAGTCAAGTGTTTTCATTAATCATTTTGCTTTTGTAAATATATGATTAAGATCATATATTAAGTCAAATCTTCTCTAATCATGTAACTCCATGTTTAGAGCTGCTCTCTTTTCTGGAGGGAAACCATCATTCCATATATCTTTTGTGCTTTAGTCCACACTTAAGCTAAACACATGTTAAACATTCCATAAAACTTGTTGAAATTGAAGAAATAATTGAACCATAGAGGGTACACGTTTTGACTATTTTAAGAAGAGTATATGTATTAACAGGTAATAAAAGTGATATAGATATTATTCCAAACATCAGAAGAGAAATTCAAATATTTATTCAATATCTGGGCAACTGCTATATGTAATTAGTTATAATTGTCTGAGTATTTGATTTAAATAAGTTTAAAAATTATTGTTGGAGAGTAGAAATAGTGGTTGTAACTAATGTCATTATTTAAGAATCTGATGAAAGCACATTATTATCTTGAAGATTCTATTGCCATAATACTTTATAATATTATGGGTTTTGGTCTAAAATTCAATAGAATTGTTATTATTATTATATATTATTATTTTGACTTTTCATAGAGCATACACCCAAGTAGATGAGTATAGTTTGGTTCAAAGCTACTAAATAGATTGGTTCTTTGAAAGTTGTCTATAATGTGAGTTTCTTTAAAGTAAATTATATTTTATAATTTATTTCTATGACAAAAAAAGTAATTTCTATAAAAAATATCTTAGAATATGAAGCTATAAAGTGAAAAATGGTTCCTGCTTACCAGTGCAATCATCCTGTGAGGATGTTAAAATACTTTTGAATTTTTGCATAATATTTTGGGGGGTTCATTCCTATATTTTTTATAAATTAGTTATGGTCGTTGTCATTTGCTGCTTATTCTCCATATAACTAACCTTTGCTGATCCAGAGTCCCTAGAATTCTTTAGGATACTTTCTTGTACCGATTCCCATTGTAGATGAATATAGTTTTCTTTCAACTTCCCACAACACTGCCAAGTTTTACCAAAACTCCAGCTTAACATGCCTCAGTATTGAAAAATACTTGAATGTCACAAGCAAGTGTTTCTTAATTCCTAAATGTAACATAAGAGTTCCATGGTCCTAGAAGACTGTCATATAGCAAAGGAGAGGCTCAATTTTGTGTCCAATGACCTATTAAAAAAAGAAAGAAAGAAAGAAAGAAAGAAAGAAAGAAAGAAAGAAAGAAA
>NW_027397066.1:26800012-26899783 GCF_003265705.2 Callorhinus ursinus | reverse complement strand
AGAAAGAAAGAAAGAAAGAAAGAAAGAAAGAAAGAAAGAAAGAAAGATTGAGGGAGGGAAGGAGGAAGGAAGAAGGAAGGAAGGAAAGAAGGAAGGAAGGAAGGAAATGTGAAGGGGGAAGGGAAGGGAAGGAAAAAGAAAAAAAGACAAGTCCAGGCAAGACCTTCTTCTCAGCACACACACTTAAAGCTAAGACTGTCTTATTCCTATCTGGAAGTGACTGACACATGAAATTCTTTCACAGAACCTAATGAAAGCCCTCACGCCCACCTAATCATCCTAAAACATTCTCAAACCATGAATTATCCAAATTTATAAGACATCTGTGGTGGACAATGAACACTAGCAGTCTAGTCAAAATCTAATGTGATTTTAATTAATTATTAGGAAATCATAGTATGGAAAGTACATGTGAAATAAAGTGAATGTGACATACATTCACATATATAGATACAACTACATAGGAAAAGAGAAGTATGTTTCCAATGGTTTTTTTAGGTCATAGAATTAAGTGTTTTATTAATCTTTATTTTTTTATTTTCTCTAATGTTACTTTCATAGTGAAAAATAGAATTTAGAACTTAAGATAGGAATTAATGAGTAAGAAACAGAAGATAAAGCCATAATTATGATATTCTGGTTTGGGATTTTTTTTATCAGTGTAGTTTTACCTAAGAAAACTTTTAAACTATGATCGACTTCTTTACCTCTCATGATGATATAAATTGAGGTGTAGTATTACTCAGGGAGATTGAAGAGTGTATTTCCTCCTCAAAAGGGAAATACGAGCTATAGAATCTAGATGGTTCTGGAAACAAGAATGTATACTATCCCAGAGTCTTTTTAGGATTATGATGTTTTTACAGTCTAGAATTTCCCTTTTTCTATATTTTCTAAATGACCATGATAAAGGTTATAGAAATTTTTACTGGAGAGATACATGTTACCCATCCTAGTAATTGTTTGGACGATGTTATTTTTCTAAGCAAAGAGTTATGAAAGTAAGAAGGTAACATTATGTCTTCACTTTGGAGATTACTTACTGAATGAAGAATTCATGCTTTTAACTACACAGCTGTCATAGCTATTTATGAAAATGCGCTCTCTTTGTAGCATCAATTGTTAACAAAATTAACAAGACAAATACATTTTGTGCTTCGCCAATCTTTCCAAATTATCTGTTCAGATTAACAATGAGAATTGAATGAAAGGGGGAATGACTACAAGCTAAAAATAAAACTTAAAACCACCAAAAGCATGGGTTTCTGTAGCAAGAAGCTCCACATTTATGTACACTTATAAATAATTTTATACAAATATTTCTACAATAAACTTATTTTCATCAAAATAGTTTGCCATTAATATGGTAAGTGACACCTGCTTTATTTTTTTGTCAAAATATGTATGGATACTTCGAGAATAAAATCAATTCCTGTAAGTATCAGTGCTTGCCTTGCTAATATATTAAAAAATATACTGCATTTTGCTTATTAATGACACTTGCCTCAGTGATGCTTCATAGTAATATGAAGCAATTTAATTATTTTCTGGAAAGTGAATTGAAGCAGAATTTCAAAGAATTTAAATCCAGAGTTTTGATAAAGATAAAATAGATTAACAGTAAGTAATGTAAGTGAGGCTGAAAGAGCCATGCAACATACATAAAATTGTCAGATTTAACAAATCAAAATACAGGACAACCAGTGAAATCTGAATTTCAGATAAAGAGTGAGTACTTCTATGACCCAAATGGGACATATTTATACTAAGCAAATATTCTTTGTTTATCTGAAATGCAAATACCTGCATGAACTGAATTTTATCTGACAATTCTGAGTACACAACGATTCTGCAATCCCTACTGCCAACCTTCAGAACTCTATATTTTGGGGCTATATTTTGGGTTTGGTTCTAGAAAATTATTATACTGGAAATTTAGAGCAACTCAACTGTGTTTATTATCTTACATATGAAATGAATCATCACTAAGATGTATCAGGCCCGTTTTATTTTACTTTAAAAAAATAAGTTGTTTTATGCGTTCATCTCCTTTTCAAAAATTTATTGTTGTTCCCCATCACAAAATAAAACTTCTAATCACTATTGCATAGATTTTATGCAGTAAGTTTTAACATCAAAAGAGATAAAATGTGTTGATAACAATGATTTATTTCTTCTAATGAAAAAAGCAAAATCATGTATCTATTATTGCACCATGCATTAAAAAAATAAAACTTCTCATATCCCAAGATATAGGTTATGTCAAAAACAAAAATGTTTTCAAATGGTTATGTATTCATTCACCCAATATATGAATAAAATATTTTAGAGTCCATGAATTCTTTAAATTCTATCCCAACGTTCTGTTGTTAAGTAGACATTGCTTCATCCTTGAGTGAAAAGATTTAATTCGATAACTTGGTTGTTTTATCTTCTGATATTTACAAACTTCACAAAAGTATAGTTTTTTATTGTTTTTCTTTGAGTTATTTTAGAGGTGTATAAATCTGTAGCTATGATATTGAAAAGAGAAAGAAAATCCACTGTTTTATTCACTTATATTCAATTTTATGAGAAATAATATTTCACATAACGTAAATTCAAGGTATTCAAATAAAAAGATAGACCTTTAATGTTGTTATCTTTTTACAAGCAGATGTGTAATATCTTTTGGAAAATGGGTGCTTAGAATTGTTTGCCTGGGTTCAGATCCCTGGGTTCAGACTAGATGTGTGAATTTGGGGAAATTACACAAATGTTCATGCCATGCTTTCTTAACCTCTATAATGGGAATAATAATATTTCTATGTAACACGATGGAGATGAGATTTAAATGAATTAAGTCTTGGAAAATGCTTAAAACAGTAAATAGTAAGCACTTAAATGTTCATACCTTAGTTAAATCACTAGTTTTTAGGTCATTACCACCTACAACTAATTGCAATAAACTACTGTAAACACATTAATTATTTTATTTATACATAGATTAGGCATGATAATATCTAACATGTAAAGCAAAACTACCATATTTAATGATTTGCCGTATACAAATATCCAATCATCTGTACAAAATATTTTAAAGAGTTGTCAAAGGGTATGAGTTCAAAGTTAAAACTGTTATGGAGTGCTAGCATTTGGTGGAACATAGTCAATTCTTGTTTAACAGTGTCTACTACATTTTTTTGAACTTAAACATTAAACGGAAATGATGTTAGCACTCTAGATTCAAGAAATGAGATTGTTCTGGACTAAGTCCAAATTTGGGTAGTAAAATAGATCTTGGATGTTTTTGGGCAATGATCCCACAATAAAACTTCACATCATAACATAAAAAGATGTTACACGGTTAACTTTTTATGGGATCATAAAAGTCCCATATTCCTTAAAACACATCAAAATTATATCAGCAAAGGTTTCAAATTACATGACATCTAATCACTATGTTGGAATGATTTTAATACTCTTGATGTTTTTAAGCTTACTCAATTTTTAGGTGTTTGTGTGTGTGTGAATCCTTTTTTTTTTAAAGATTTTATTTATTTATTTGAGAGAGAGAGAATGAGAGATAGAGAGCACGAGAGGGAAGAGGGTCAGAGGGAGAAGCAGACTCCCTGCTGAGCAGGGAGCCCGATGCCGGACTCGATCCCGGGATTCCAGGATCATGACCTGAGCCGAAGGCAGTCGCTTAACTGACTGAGCCACCCAGGCGCCCTGTGTGAATTCTTCTTAAACCTAAGTTAGAATATGAGCAAAAATTGGGGGCACCTGGGTGGCTCAGTCGGTTAAGCATCTGCTCAGGTCATGATCCCAGGGTCCTGGGTTCGAGCCTCGCGTCGGGCTCCCTGCTCAGTGGAGAGTCTGCTTCTCCCTCTCCCTCTGCCTGCCTCTCTGCCTACTTGTGCTCTCTCTCTATCTCTCTCAAATAAATAAATAAAATCTTTAAAAAAAAATAAGAGTCTCTTATGGTTGTCTCCCTCTCTGGTTTCATCTCTGCTTCTACATTTTTGCATGCAGCTATTTTTTTTTTCTATCAAAAGCAGTGTGGTGTTGAGAAAAGAATTTAAGAACTAATTTCAGAGCTAGAACTAATTTCAAACTTGGTTGAACTGTTATCTATGCCTTGCCACTGCTTTAAATGCATTTCAGTTGATATGAGATTAAAGTAGTTTAAGATAATTTTAGAAGGTACTATAGGAATATATTATATCATTATTATGCAATAAATAAAAACCAAGGGACCTTTCATTCTGAAGGTTGATAATCGGAGTTCATTTTGCCACAGTATTGTGTTTTCCTCCACTCACAAGATGTATGTAAGGAGCTTCATGGAAAAATGATATTGTTAATATTGTCACAGACGGAGTTTCATACCTCATGGGAGCTTCCAAGGGGCCATGCCATCAGCCATTTCACCAGCTCTTAAAACACAGAAAGTATAGAGAGTTGCCTGCTCTGCTTATACAATGTATATTCTACCACCTGCTTTCCAAGGAAGAATGCAACCATTTAACTGTTACAAGGAGAATCATGTAACTAAATTCACATTGCTGTAGAATTTCCAACAAAAACAAAAGGAGCCATGACAGCAAAATTTTCAGATGTTTCTAATTCCATGCTGTGATATTTTGTAACAAGGACAGCTTTGCAGGGTTGATTGGCCCTCCAGCTAATATTAGTAAACCTATCCTCTCAGAATATAATATTACCTAAATTTATCCCCAACACAAGTTTAAATGAGTATTCTCTTACATCAAGGACTCTTAGAGATGGCTGTCAAAGGCAGTAGTATTTTGCTAAGTTTATGTTACCACAGCAATGCAACAGGAAAGCATGATCAGCCTCTATGATTAACCCCATCTGGGGGCAGACTACCTCTAACCTGTATAATTTTTAAAGAAAACAAAGTAAAGAAAGGGGAAAAGGAGAGATAGTTTCCTTCCTGAACCATGAAGAAATTTGATCTAAGAGTCAGATGATTTAGGTACAAAAATAACATTTTGGAAAAACAATAAATAACACAGGAGAAATATAGTCATCTAGAAAACATTAGTTTACATTTGTAGTTTTATATTCCTTGAGATTTTCTGCTTTCTAGTTTTTTTTTTAATGTATGTGGTTAAAGGCTATATTAAACTTTCACATACTTTTATCTTACACAGAAAGCTAAGGGCAAGCCTATATTAGCCATTAAAGAAGGGTAAGAGGCCAAGCACAGAGGATTTTAGGGCAGGGTAACCACTTGGTATATTACAGTGGTGGATACATGTCACTGTAAGTTTGTCAAAGCCCATAGAAAATACAGCACTAAGGGTGAACTTTAGGAGCTAATGATGTGTCAGTGTAGGTTCATCAACTATAACAAATGTACCTTCACCCTGTTGAAGGACATTGGTAACTGTCCATTTCAGTGAAGGGGTTGTTAAGTCCCCCACTATTATTGTAGTTACAATTGTTAGATCTTCTTGTTGGCTAGACCCTTTAAGTATGATATAGTGTCCTTCCTCATCTCTTATTATAGTCTTTGGTTTAAAATCTAATTTGTCTGATATAAGGATTGTCACCCCAGCTTTCTTTTGGTCTCCATTAGCATGGTAAATGGTTTTCCAGCCCTCACTTCCAATCAGACAACAAAAAAGAAATAAAAGGCATCCAAATCGGCAAAGAAGAAGTCAAACTCTCACTCTTTGCAGATGATCTGATCCTTTATGTGGGAAACCCAAAGACTCCACCCCAAAACTGCTAGAACTCCAACAGGAATTCAGTAAAGTGGCAGGATATAAAATTAATGCACAGAAATTGGTGGCATTGCTATACACCAACAACAAAACTGAAGAAAGAGAGATTAAGGAGTCAATCCCATTTACAATTGCACCCAAAACGATAAGATACCTAGGAATAAATCTAACCAAAGAAGCAAAGAATCTGCATTCAGAAAACTCTAAAATACTCATGAAAGTAATTGAGGAAGACACAAAGAAATGGAAAAACGTTCCATGTTCATGGATTGGAAAAACAAATATTGTGAAGATGTCAATGCTACCTAGAGCAATCTACACATTTAATGCAATCCTTATCAAAATATCATCAACTTTTTTCAAAGAAATGGAATAAATAATCTTAAAATTTGTACAGAACCAGAAAAGACCCCAAATAGCCAGAGGAATGTTGAAAAAGAAAAGCAAAGCTGGTGGCATCACAATTCAGGACTTCAAGCTCTATTACAAAGCTGTAATCATCAAGATAGTATGGTACTGGAACAAAAACAGACACATAGATCAGTGGAACAGAATAGAGAGTCCAGAAAAGGACCCTCAACTCTATGGTCAACTAATCTTCAACAAAGCAGGAAAGAATGTCCAATGGAAAAAAGACAGTTTCTTCCACAAATGGTGTTGGGAAAATTGGACAGCCACATGCAGAAGAATGAAACTGGACCATTGCCTTACACCACACACAAAAATAGATTCAAAATGGTTGAAAGACCTAAATGTGAGAAAGGAGTCCATCAAAATCCTAAAGGAGAACACAGGCAACAACCTCTTCGACCTCAGCCACAACAACTTCTTCCTAGAAACATCGCCAAAGGCAAGGGAAGCAAGGGCAAAAATGAACTATTGGGACTTCATCAAGATAAAAAACTTTTGCACAGAAAAAGAAACAGTCAACAAAACCAAAAGACAACCGACAGAATGGGAGAAGATATTTGCAAATGACATATCAGATAAAGGGTTAGTATCCAAAATCTGTAAAGAACTTACCAACCTCAACACCCAAAGAGCAAATGATCCAATTAAGAAATGGGCAGAAAACATGAATAGACATTTTTCTTTTTTTAATATTTTATTTATTTATTTGTCAGAGAGAGAGAGCACCAACAGTGGGAGCAGCAGGCAGAGCAGATAGAGGGAGAAGCAGGCTTCTTGTCGAGCAAGGAACCCGGTGTGGGACTCAATCCCAGGACCCTGGGATCATGACCCAAGCCGAAGGTAGATGCTTAACCGACTGAGCCACCCAGGCGTCCCAGAACAGACATTTTTCCAAAGAAGACATCCAAATGGCCAACAGACACATGAAAAAGTGCTCTACATCACTCGGCATCAGAGAAATCCAATCAAAACCTCAATGAAATACCACCTCACACCAGTCAGAAAGGCTAAAATTAACAAGTCAGGACACGACATATTGGTGAGGATGCGGAGAAAGGGGAAACCTCCTACACTGTTGGTAGAATGCAAGCTGGTGTAGCCACTCTGGATAACAGTATGGAGGTTCCTCAAAAAGTTGAAAATAGAGCTACCGTAAGACCCAGCAATTGCACTACTGGGTATTTACCCCAAAGATACAAATGTAGGGATCCGAAGGGATACGTGCACCCTGATGTTTATAGCAGCAATGTCCAGAATAGCCAAACTATGGAAAGAACCAAGATATTCATCGACAGAAGAATGAATAAAGAAGAAGTGGTATATATATATACAATGGAATACACTGTGAATTGTGTAAGACTGTTGCATCACAGACCTGTACCTCTGAAACAAATAATACATTATATGTTAAAAAAAGATGATAGCAGGAAGGAAAAAATGAAGGGGGGAATCAGAGGGAGAGACAAACCTTGAGAGACTATGGACTCTGAGAAACAAACTGAGGGTTCTAGAGGGGAGGGGGGTGGGAGGATGGGTTAGTCTGGTGATGGGTATTAAAGAGGGCACGTTCTGCGTGGAGCACTGGGTGTTATATGCAAACAATGAGTCATGGAACACTACATCAAAAACTAATGATGTAATGTATGGTGATTAATAGAACATAATAAAATAAAATAAATGTGAAAATAGTTTTCTCAAAAATTTGAGATGAATATATTTGTAGACTAACTCACAAGATATCACAAAATAAAGTACATGCTTCAACTTTGAAACAAAAGATTTTTTAAAACATAAATTAGCAGTAGTGGGTAAGGCAGCAACCTTTATAGAATATTGATTATAAGATAAAATGAGTTAATTTTTAGAGGATATAAAAAATGTCATCTATACTTTGCTTCTAAAATATTATGTCCAATGATAATGTTTGAAAGTTGAATTTTTAATTTGGGTAAATGGTCATAAGGCATGTTTTTCCATGAATATAAACACCATTTAAATTTTTTAAAGATTTTATTTATTTATTTGAGAGAGAGAATGAGAGATAGAGAGCACGAGAGGGAAGAGGGTCAGAGGGAGAAGCAGACTCCCTGCTGAGCAGGGAGCCCGATGTGGGACTCGATCCCGGGACTCCAGGATCATGACCTGAGCCGAAGGCAGTCGCTTAACCAACTAAGCCACCCGGGTGCCCTAAACACCATTTAAATTTAGTGCCAGTTTGCCATTACTTTCTATTCAGAACCAATAAAATGAGTTGGTGTCACTGCCTTTCAAAAAGAATGAAAACTCAAAACATTAATTAATTTCTTGTTTATTCTTCTAATTCAAGATTAGTTAAAAATGACCCTTTGCCTTCATTAATGTTGGCTTATTTAAATAAGTACTGCAATTAAATTCTAACCAGTGAATATCAATTACTTGCAGATTAGGAATGAATTTATTTAGATCACTGGGGAAATTGATCTTATATGCCTTCTCAAACATGGTAACATTTTCAACATTTATTTCATTTGGATCAGATGAGGGTCTCACCAAACACATTCCCTTTACTAATTTTATTTCCTAGCCTTGAAAATTATGTTATATTTGTGGGCCAGGTGTTTTAATATATTTTCATATATATGTACTGCTTTAGTAGTCTAAACATAAATTAAAACATAACCACATTTCTTGACACTTCTTTACAACAACTTCCTGATAATGCTTTATACTTAGGGAGTACAATGGTATTAAAGAGCTGGTTCATTTATGGTTTAATAGAATTTTTTGAAAATAGCTTTAAAATTATCTTTGATGAGTTGATACTTTCATGAGGCAGTTACAAAGAGAATATTTTTAATGCAAATGAAAAAAAATAAAAAAATAAAAACTAATTATTTCCAGAAAATGCCTTACTATGTGTTATGAAAGTTGTATTAAATGGTGAACAATACACAATTTCTTTTCTGCTGTTATAAAATTGCTTACTTTATAAAAGATTAATATTCAGGGAGTTCTAGAAAAGTAAAAGGAACAAGAAAATAACAAAGAGTGAGATGGAGAATGAGATTCAAAAAATAGAAAAAAATAAACTAGTTCACTTGAGGAATGGTATTTCAATTGAGGAAATGTTTTCCATGATAATTTGGTATTTTTAAATTCTGTAGATCAGTATATTTAAGCAATAATATTTTTAGTTGTCTCTGTAGATATGATTTGTTATATTAAGTGTGTTTCCTGCAAGTAACTAAAAATCTAAAGTCAAAATAGCCAAATAATAAGGTCTTTATTATCTCACATAATAAGCTCTTCTGGCAAGTTCACATCCCAATCACATTACTAAGAATCCATGTTTTTTCCATCTTTCAATCCTCCCAGCCTTAGCAGGCTTATTACTTTACCTCTTGGTCCCTCAACTGCTACAGCAACTCTAAGCATCACAACCATGTGCACTATTGCTTGCAGTCAAAAACAAACAAACAAACAAAATGTTTTTTTTTTGCCTGTTTTTGTTAAAAACAAAAATGTATTTACTATTTGCCAAGGATATTTCCCCAATGCCTCGTTGATAGAAATTGTGTTGCATTAGCTACCTAATTTAATCATTGGAGGGGGAGATTAGAATTATCATCATTGCTTTAGATTAGCTAGGATTCACTTCAATGGCTAGGACTGTGGATAACATTTTCCTGAGCCATGCAAAAAATCATGGACACATAAAACAAATCAGGGGGAAATTACCAAGCGAGAGGGAAAAATTGCCATTGGATAGTCAACATCAGAGTCCACTGCCATGCAAGTGTAATTCATGCCATTAATCAAAACCACTAAGAAACAAGTCAAAACTATAAATGAAAAAAAACTACAGTTGTTACATAATGTAGTAGTCATTTTCACCAGGACATATCTTAATAATAAAATCTCATTTTTACTTTATGTCATATTATTGAAGCATGATTATTTAAAATATGTTCAAATAAAAAACACGTTTTTTCTCATCACAACTTATCCAAAGCAGTCAATTATTTGAGACATGTGGGCCAAAATGACTTTTAAGAATTCAAATCTTTGTAAGCAAGAAGAAGGAAGGAAGGAAGGAAGGAAGGAAGGAAGGAAGGAAAGAAGGAAGGAATTATGAAAGAGAAAGGAGAGAGAGAAAGAAAGAAAAAGAAAGAAAGAAAGAAAGAAAGAAAGAAAGAAAGAAAGAAAGAAAGGAAGGAAGGAAGGAAGGAAGGAAGGAAGGAAGGAAGGAAGGAAGGAAGGAAGGAAGGAAGGAAGGAAGAAAGAAAGAAAGAAAGAAAGAAAGAAAGAAAGAAAGAAAGAAAGAAAGAAGGAAAGAAAGAAAGAGAGAGAGAGAGAGAGCGAGAAAGAAAGAAAGAAAGAAGAAAGAAAGAGAAAGAAAGAAAGAAAGAAAGAAAGAAAGAAAGAAAGAAAGAAAGAAAAAAGAAAGGAGAGAGAGAAAACTAAAACTCTTATCTTTCTACAGCATAGAGCCTCTTTCTTTGTTTGTGTTCTATGCTGTAATCTCTTCCTTTCTTTCAATTTCAGTTATTGTATTCCACTCCTTCTGTTTCCATGTCCTATTTTACTCTCTTCTCTTCCTCTCTTTCCTTTTTCCAATGTATTTTTGCCCATGAATGTACAAGGTGCTATGCTAGACCTAGTATAGACTTTACCTGCATAAATGAAGTCCTCAGAGGATGATATGGATCTCAAAAACATTATCATCTTCAAGACAGAGATAGACATATATAGAACTATATAAAGAATATAGGGCAGAGTATCATAAAAATGAGGAGAGAGAACTTTTCTGAGTAGAAGGTGGATAAAGGCTATATTAATAAAGTAACATTTGGTTTGGACAGTTATCTAACTAATCTTTTTATCTATAACAATGGAACAGTACTTAGTTAATAAAATGATAATTATAATAATGGCAATGTGATGGAAAGAGGATAATTATTTTAGTAATTTATGTGCCAGACATTATACATGCATCATCTCATTTAATCCCTCAATTATTTGGATAAATTGATATTTCTCGTATTTTACTGGAAAGGTAAGTTATAGGCAAAGGGGATGTGTTATCTTGCCAAGAATTATAAGGTTAGTACTTCAAGGAGGTGTCTGAAAGGTGATAGTCTTGTCTATTATACTTTTGTGACTTCCATGGTAGGTATTCAATCAAGGATATATAATTGAAATTAACTATGCACTTTTTTCATAGGCAAAAGGTATAGGAATGGAAGAAAACTGGAATAGAAACATTTTACCCACTTCTGTTCCTACGTAGGTACTATGTCTTAGGTAAGTCTGTTGGAATCTTTTATATTAACTGACACAAAGAAATTTTACTTCCAAGAACATGATAGTTGTTTATCTTCTCAACTGCCAGATATGGAATACTTCTTTTTAGTAAGTTCCTACTGCAATAAAAGTGACTTTTTATTGTTAAAAGCCACTGCCATGAAGCAAACATGACTTTTATTTAAAGGAAGAAAACTCAGACTGATGAAATTCTAGCGGCAGCTAAACATCAAACATAGTTCCCAGTATTATTTATTTCGGTAAAAGTGAAGATCTTCTTAACTTGAAAGCAGGATTTACATATTTTAACAATTAGTTTAATCTGTGTGTCTTGAAAGTATATATGTTCCATTCGTATTTGAGATAGCTGGGGCTAACATAAAAATTAAAATGGACCCTAAAAAGTGTTAATAGAAGTTGTAACAACAATACAGCAGTTTCCAGTAGTAACTATCAAAAAATATAGGCCAGTCTATCATAAAAGGCCAAGGTTTAAAGCATAGGTTTTCTAGTGTGTTCTGAAAGTAAATTTGCTGATCCCAGACCATAGACCTTTCTCAGGGTTAAGATTTGGTATGGAAATTATTCTGGTGAAATAATAATCATTATAATAATTAATTGATTGCTTAATATGAGCAAGAGACCCAGTTATGTATATGTATCATTATTTTGCTTACTTCTCATGATAATCCTATAATATAATTAGGGATATTTTCCTTATTTTAGAAGACAAAAAAAGTAAAATTTAGAAAGAATGATTTTTGGCAAAATCACAGAGATAAATTTTGGAGCAGGAGTTAGAACCCAAGTCTGAAGGACCACAGGCCCTAGAACTCACTATCTCCAGTTTTTTGTTTTATAAAAATAGGATTTCTCATAATCTCATCAGATTTAGCCAGGACTTCTTGGTTTCTATGAGAGAAGAGAAGTCAGATTATCAGCAGCTCTGGACTCACCTCTGCTTATCTACATGTCTCTTTTTCTTCAACAACTGTGACTGATTACCCAGAGCTTGCTGATGGCTCACATCCTTTTCAGCAAAGTGTTTATCCTGTATTTGGGAATAATATTTCAAATACAAACTCAGATGATTCCATTTACTAAGTGCCAGCTACTTGACGTGCGTGTAGATTGTAATTTTATTTTTCAAATAGGTGAGTATCAGTACCCCTTTTTGATAGAAGAGTCAACTCATTCAACATTATTTAAAAATAGTTTTGAGGGTCCACTTAGCTCTGGGCTAGTTTGTGAGACTTCCTTCACTGCACAAGGGGCTTTGTTTCCTGTCACTTGGAAAGGGTGTAGGCCATCAGGCTTATTCTACCTCAGTCCACCCAGCTATGTTTTTTCTCCACTAATAGTCCTCGAAAACTTCACACACAGGCATAACTGAAGTATGTGAGATGTTTTTCTTCATATAAAAATACATCTAGTTGTAGTTGAAGAGTTTGTACATCTAGAAAATGCAGCTTGGTTCAGGAAAGAAAAGTAATGGTGAATTTCTCTGAGTATTAGTCAAACAACCATCCTGTATTCTTCCTTGGAGATACACAGTAGCAGAAGCACTGTTGTGTTTTATTTTGCCTTTTTAACAATTTCAAAGACATTGAAATTGAAAACAATTTAAACTCATATAATAACAAGTAAGGTTGTTTCATATCATTGAATTTTAATGGTATTAAAATAACTGTTTAGGTTGATGATGACCTTGACAAAGTAAAAGAGTAATTTTGACATAAGGACACATTGATAACATGTCATTCTATCGGTTAAGACTGTAATTTCTCTTGATCACCCAATGGGCAATTCATTAAGTTAAATTATGTTACAGAAAAATGAAGCTGTTGATAGGATGGAGTGTTCTAAAACAGCATCTTGGTCTAATATTGTGAATACAAAATTCATATTTTTGTGTGTAAATAATCCAATAACTCCAAGAGGGGAGATAAAACATTTACCTCCATTATTTGGATAACTTATTTCATGTAAGACCCATCCATTCAGCAATTGAAATTGAAATTTTCATATAGATATCGAGTGGTATTTTTAAAGAATGTTTATTTTCTGTGTAAATTAAATACCTGCTTATCCAAATTAGTTTTTTTTGTTTTGTTTTCATTTTTGTGACCAGAACCTTAATCCAATATATTCTATTCTATTAAATAAAGTGTGATTGTGAGTCATTCTTTTTTTCTTCCTTGTCTCTATTTTCATTTCATTTTATTTCAATATGTTGGACACAAAAATATCTTACAAAAACTTGTGTCATTTGGTATTTTGAAGTGCTTTCTCTCTACCCCTCATGGATGTGCTATAAATGTCTCTCAATGATGAAGGAAATATTCTCTATTTCTGTGCCATTCAGTTTGGTAGCTACTAGTCACATGTGGTTTTTCAGCACCTGAAGACAGCTAGAAAAACTATGGAAAAAATGTCACATATGGCTAGTGGCTATTGTATTAGAAAATATGGGTACAAACTACAATATATATACTTTTGAGATACATACATACCCTTTATTTACTTCCTTTATGCTCTAAATTGTCTATGTGTATGCATGTGTGTGTGTGTGTGTGTGTGTGTGTGTGTAACTGTTTTCTGACTGCTTTCTCTGCATCCTCCAGTATGTTCAACAATGATTCCAAACTCCTGGTATTGACACTTATGTACCATACTATACCAGGGTCGATCTGTATGATTAATGGCATGTGGTAGATGTTATGGTATGCCAATTCTGAGATTGATTTGGACTGTGGCTTCCATCTTGGGCTATTTGGCTCTCTCTCTCTCTCTCTCTCAAATAGCTTGTGAAGAAGTGAGACCTACTAACAACTACATTAGTGAGCTTAGAGGCATCTACTTCAACCCCAGTGCAGTCTGGAGTTGGCTGTAGACCTGGCTGACAGCTTGACTGCAACCTCCTGAGAGACAGGGAGCAAGAATCACTCAGCTAAGCAGCTTCCATAATTCTGACTCTAAGAAACTGTGAGGTAATAAATGTTTATTGTTTTAAACTGTTAGATTTGGACACATTTGTTATGAAGCATAGATAAATACAGCAAGCTACCTGTTAATCTATGCATGTTTATTTTGCAACTGTGCTTAATGAATTACTTTGTTAATTCTAATATCTTTCCCAAGTAATTGCTTTGTATTTTGTAGATAGGCAAATATTTGGTCTTTCGAAATGATATTCCCCCCACACAATACTTAATTCTTATTTTATTTTCTTTTTATATTGTTCAAGTAAGAATCAATGAATACAGTTAAATAATAGGGACGACCCTAGCAATTCATTACCTAGTTTACTAGTTTCATTGTAATTCCTCTAATGTACCATCATTAGATACAATATTAACTGTTGTTATGATAAAACTATGTTTTATTGTGTTAAATACAATATTCAGTATAATAAGAAATATATCAAAAATGAATTTGAAATATTGTCAAATATATATTTGGCATTCATTGAGGTAATTTTTTTAATCCTTTCATTTGTTACATTGAAAAACCTATGAGCCATTTTATATTTTTGGAAAAAAATAAAGTTTATTTTTGGCAACACAAATATCTGAATATTTTCTGTTTAAGCCAATGAAAGAGTCTTTTAATTGAGAAGTTATTATTATTGCATCATTAAATAATATCAATATTATTACTTCTAAAATATGCTGAAGAAGTATAGTGCTTAACAGGTGATATTTTTTTTCTGCCTTTATGGTATACACAAATGAATTCCATTCTCCCTGGAATTAAGGACTATGTTTTCTATTCATGCACATATTCTTGGTAAAGCATCAATTACAATGTTGTATTTATGAAAATTTTCAATAAATGTTTGGATAAGGAAGCAGGTTATTGAGGAGCTGGATTGTTATTTGAGGAGCTTGTTTTTAGGTCCTTTAATTTCACTATATTTTGGAGAGTATATTTCCAGATTGAACATTTAGTTATCCTTTGGAGATTTTAGACTGCATCATCATGCAATCATGGAATGAGAATCATGTCAACATTTGAAAACTTTCGGGCGCCTGGGTGGCTCAGTCGTTAAGCATCTGCCTTCGGCTCAGGTCATGATCCCAGGGTCCTGGGATCGAGTCCCACATCGGGCTCCCTGCTCAGCAGGAAGCCTGTTTCTCCCTCTCCCACTCCCCCTGCTTGTGTTTCCTCTCTCGCTGTGTCTCTCTCTGTCAAATAAATAAATAAAAATCTAAAAAAAAAAAAAAATTGAAAACTTTCTTAAAATGTGTTGCCTTGGGAAATAAGTTCATTCATTCATTCATTCATTCATTCATTTGTATTTGAGTATTGTTGACACACAATGTTACATTAGTTTCAGGTATACAACATAACGTTCTGACAATTGCAATACCACAGTAAGGTGTATGTCTAAGCAGTTTCACAGGTAAGTTTAAGACAGAGGCCAATAAAAGGAGTAAAAAGATCACCATTTTACTTTCACAGAAAAGAAAAATCGAGTTCCTATCAACTATTAAATTAATGTCTTTCTCCAAAGTACACTCAATTGAACTAATAATAATAAATGCATTGGTTTTACAGAATAGGGTAAGAATTAAATCTGCTCACTATCTCATGCATTTGAGGAAAAAATGTTTTCCGTGTTCCCTGTTCATTAATTTCCTCATTATATATTCTTTCTATACTTTCACCAGAGATTCATTTGTTCTCAGCCTTTGGCAATGACTGGAGTGCTTGTGTTCTATGCCATGGATTGTGTTTCTGCATTTCTGCTTTGTTATATGACTCATGTGAAACAAATACCCGGACATTGGACATTGGAAACAATGGTTCCCCGAATCTTGCCTATCTACACAATAGTCCGAGTTTATCATGTGGGTGGTGATTCCCATAGAAACAGATAATAAAACATATCTCTATCAACCAACTTAAATTAGCAAGGTCAGCTATTTTGAGTGGATACCTTCCTCAGAAATATGATATCCATGCAAAAGGAGTACCCAATTTGTGCAACTCAGGCTGCAAGATTTTCCCCCAAGTATTAATAAATTGATACTGATTACTTGAGAAAAACTAAATTTTAATGTTAATTTTTAATGCAATATTTTGATATTCTATTCTATTCAGGATAGACTCCCTTCACAAATAGAAACATTAAATTTCCAGGTAGGGAGTGAACTCGAAATATATTTACTATTTCCTGGTGTGTTCCAAGCTAACATTTTTGATGTTATAGTCAGCTCAAAATATCACATTCTATGAAATTCCAGTCAATTTAAAAGGCAGTTAATATGTTTTTGCTTCTTTTCTAATTAATGGGAAGTATTTTATTTTTATTATTTGATGATTTGATCATGTTTACCTATTCACACTATAAATACAAGACTTAATCATTTTAAATTTCTACCCTCTCCATCAAACGAAGTTTATTTCCTTTTAATTTCCATTAAAGGCATACTTTTAATGAGTTAGACTTATTTCACGATTATTTCTGATCTAAGGAACAAATAAAAATTTCATTTAATCACCAACACAGCAATTTTTATAAAAAATGCAGAAAGGGAGAGAGAGGAAGAGAGAGAGAAAAAAAAGAGAGAGGGAGACTCTGCATTCATGTGTAGAATATAATAAACCTATGTGATGGAACATTTATGTGTCAACTTAGCTGGGCCACTGGGGTGCCCAGACATATGGGCTAATACTATTCTGAATGGGAGTCTGTGAGAGATTTTATGGATGAGATTAATATTTGAATCAGTAAACTGAGGAAAGGCTAGCCCTCACCCAATCAATTGAAGACCTAATTAGAACTAAAAGCCTAAGAAGGAATTCCTCTGGTCTGATGGATTTGAACAGGGACATCTTTCTCTTCTGATCTTCAGAGTCAAACTGAAACATTGGCTCACTTTGGGTCTTGAACCTCCAGCTTTCAGTCTGCAATTTTATACCATTGGCTCTCCTGGTTCTCAGGTCTTCAGACTGGAACTATATGTCACCTCTCCCAGCTCTCCAACTTGCTGACTGTAGATGTCAGTACTTCTCGGCTTCCATATTATGTGAGCCAATTCCTTATGATAAAATTCTAAGATATATAGGATAAGTAGAAATATAGGTTCTGTTTCTCTGGAGAACCCTAGTACAACATATTTAAACTAATGAAATGTCACTTTATACATAAAATATGATATGATATGGTATGAAATATATTTTGCTTTAGCATTTTTTTCTTAAAATGGTGCATCTTAAACACAGGCATGGATGATTTTCATTACATATGATACTTGTGTGAATTGCTATTCAAATTTGCTTGAAGGAATTTAAGAACATATCTAGGTTTTGTTAACAATGGGTCAACTTTATTTACCATCCTTCCTGTCCCTAGCTAAAGCCATAAAGCTCCTGTTGAGAAAATGAGGCCGACATGTTTTGTTCATGGTATGAATTACTCCACAACACTTAAAAAATAGGAAGTGTCAGGGTCTATGTTTTCCAAATCAAAAGAAATCTGTCCCAGGATTCTAAAAATCACCATGACAAGCAAATAGTCCAATATTAGTTATTTCTTTGGGATTCTTCACTTTGGATTGTCACAGGCTCTAGGGGGTTCAAACAATTCTGTATACTGAGGAAAGAAATTTCTGTTCATAAAACCCTTGAGCCAGGTCAGCCATGGGAACTGATACAGGTGCTAATTCCCAGCACCACAAAGCTTATTAAACCAGCTTTCATAGACAACAATATAACCAATCAAGCATCCAAGTCTTACCACTTTCAGGGTGCTGGCTGTACTTGAGAGGTTGTATTTTAAGTAAGGTATTGCATCTGCATGTGTATCTCTCAAACTTTTTTAACAAGTTGGGATGAAGCAATTGTTCTATTTTTCATGTAAATTATATCTTTCACATATAATATTCTTAAGGCCTTAATTTACTTCTACAACATTTTTATTTCTCAGCAAACCACTACATACAATTTTCATTAGAAACTGTTTTGGAATTTACCTAGTATCATGTTTCTGATAATTTTTTGATAATTTTAAGAGATTTTAAAAGTAACCTTTTTTCAAAAATAACTGAAAGCATAATAATCTTAAATAAAAATAGTGCTCAAAAATAGTATCTCATCCATCACTACCATAGAAATAGTTACTTACATAGAAAATTTAAAACATAATAAAATGAGCATAAACTAGATACATATATGAAAATCTAAAGTAATTAGGGCCTAGAAAAACAGTCTATGTATTTAGATCTTAGCATCTTACATAATGGAGTACATCAATTAAGCTATTTTTTCCAACAAAATGGAAATTAATGAGTGTGTATGACTTTAGTTTTCCTCCCTTCCATGGACTTGAGAAAATCATATAGGCAAAAAGCTTATCAGTTTTCTAGTTCTGAGAGGACTTATAATTCCGGCAATTGAGAATCTAGATTACCTGAATAATGTATGCATATAAAACTGGGAAGGAAATAATAGTATGTTGGTTGAATTTTTATATGCCATTTTATTTCAGATGACTTTTAGACAAAAACATGGTTAAGAGATCTCTGAAATTTAATTTCAACAATTTTACTGTGATCTAATTAAAACATATAAAAAAAGCCAGAAACCACAGTGCATGAAATGCAGTTATTGCTCAATAAATAACAGTAGAAAGAATAATTTATGGTTCTTAAGATTAAACATGATCCGAGCATATTCAAAATATAATAGGGGTATTCATCTTTGAATGTATTAATTAGTGCAAATCTTTTAATTAATAAACCTTAAAATGAGGCAATTTCAAATAATAGTTCTTGGTTGGAAGAAACAAATAGCGGTATAAGTTTTTTTCAAAATATCATTAATAATTTGAAACTTAAAACAATGAAGTGTTTTAAGTGTATGACTTTGGCAATGCAAACAGTGGGATTAAGGCCAAATGAGCTGTCCATCAGAAAAGATTAATTTAGATAACATGTGGATCAAAAGATCCGAGTTGAAAGGTAATCACATTGTATAATCAGAGTACTCTCTAGAGACATATAATCCAGCTTAGTTATATCTTGATCCTTGAAGTTCATGTCTTGTCAATTCAATATCCATCTTCCCTAGGGTCCAAAGATTTAAAAAAAAGGAAGAAAAAACTGTACATCCTAGTCTTTGTGAAAGTCCCCAAAGAAAGCTCTCTTTCTGATTCAGCTCATTGGTTCTAGAGAGAAAATGTAATTTGTTGATTAATGGGTAGGTAGATAGAGAGAGAGAGATGTAGAAGATATAGAGACAAACAGATGGAGAAATAGATTATGAAATCAATCCATTCCTCATTGAATATACTCAACAGGGTTAGGACATATCAGATAGTGAAAGTATAACTTTTGATGATGATAATCATACAAACAACATACATTTCTCCTTTACAACATAAACTTAGTAAGATTCAAGGGCTTATCAAACCAATATAAACAATAAGAGAAACAATTGAAATATTTTGAGATGGAATTTAATAAATTTAAATCTCACACTTATGTTAATGTTCATATCATTTTAGTACACAAAGTGTATACATATATGATATATATATATATATCTCCTTATAGATGATACTTCTATGTCTAAGTAAAAATTTAAAGTTAATAAATTCAATTATTCCTTTATATATCTTTTTTATAGTTGTTAAACATAAGAGCATGTAATATACTAGTTGTAGGAACAACCATTAATTCAAAAACGTATAATTATTATCCTCAGGTAGGATGGGTTTTTATATTACTGAGGAGAAAACACATACGTTTGATCCTGATTTAAAATCAAATAACATTAAATAGAACAAAGAACATAAATGGGTACCAACGATATTTATCTTAAAATATTTTTATAATATTGAAACTTAGGGAAGCATTTTATTGCTCATCACAATTATTGTCAAATTGCTAAGGGTGTGATTCGTTTGTCAGACAGAATAGGGGAGGACATTAATCTGGTTGGGAAAGGAAAGGAGAAGGAATACAGAACATAAAAAGAGATCTTGAACCCGGGAAAGATATGGCATTCTTGCCATATTGTAAACTGGAGAAATCACTTTTGCTAAAGAAATAAGAAAGGATTATTTCTTAGTTGTAATTGCCTCTTCTAATAATAAGAATGCATTCCAATCTCCATGAATTGCTGACCATTGTCTAGAATACCAAAATAATTAAATCTTCTCAAAACTTACTAAAATCTATTTAAAACCATTACTCCATATCGGCAAAGAGATATTATATATAAGTATTATTTTTATTTAATATTATTAAAATTCATTTTATTTTTTTAAGAGGGAGAGAAGGTGGAGAGGGGCCAGAGGGAGAGAGAGAATCTTAAGCAGACTCCATGCCCAATGTGGAGCCCAAAGCAGGGCTCCATCTCCTGACTCTGAGATCATGAACTGAGCCAAGATCAAGAGTCAGATGCTTAACCGACTGAGCCACCCAGGTGCCCCCAATTCATTTTGTTCTTAAGGGAAAACTTTATTTTTTCTGAAATTGATAAACATATATTTGTATGGTAACTAAAGGGATTATGAGATTAATTCTGGATGTCCCATAAACTGCTGAGATTCCAGAAGTCTCCGTGTCATTAATTATCTCAAAAAGTAGCATTAAAATGCATAAAGAGATTTAACCATTAAATGGATGGTCTATGTGGGTGATGTTTAGGATGATGAAAGTTTATGATTATTTGAAAGAATAAAAAATAATTTTAGGAAAGCATCTGCTTATTATTATAATTAAAAAACATTGTTTACTTTTACTTTTTTCCCTAATTTAAACCTTTTAATTTATTTTATTTATTTAAGATTTTATTTATTTCTTTGACAGAGAGAGAGAGAGAGACAGCGAGAGAGAGAACACAAGCAGGGGGAGTGGGATTCAGAATTCAATTTAGAGGTGTCTGGGTGGCTCAGTTGGTTAAGCATCTGCCTTCGGCTCAGGTCGTAATCCCAGAGTCCTAAGATGGAGCCCCACATTGGGCTCCCTGTAAAGCGGGATCTGTGCAGAGTCTGCTTCTCTCTCTCCCTCTGCCCCTCCCCCTGCTAGTTCTCTCTCTCTCTCAAATAAATAAAATCTTTAAAAAAAAAACCAAAATTCAACTTAATCCTGATTTTAGAGAGACAAAACTGCTACACATTTTCCTTCTTTCTACCCCTTACCTCTCCCCCTAAAATATTTAAATCATCACAGGCCAACCATAAAAGGCACATGTGCAAAACAATTTCAGAAATTAAAAGAACGATTACTGCTGTTCAAATGGATTTAAAGAGAGTAAATCTGGACATGCACAACTTAATCCTTGGATGAACTAAACCTTTGGGGTCCAGCTAAAATGTTTGTGATGCAAGGCAGTTTTTTTGATGACATTGTAGTAATTCATATTTATTTAGGTTAGATTGCAGTCTTCCTAAGGCAAGATACTGTTTGTACCAGCTCTTCTCAAAAACAGATTGCGACTGTACATCCTTGATTAGTGACACATACTAAGTTTTCATTTTATCCTTTGTTTTTAAATTGTTCCTTGCCAGAGGCAGGCATTTACAAAAGATTTCATTAAATGACATTATTCCATCCAAATTTTATGTAGAGGCAAAAATAAACTACTTTTTGTAACAAAACAGACTTGAAGATAATTTGTTTTGAAAATTTTACTTTCTTGAAATATGAAAGGGTTGGGGCACCTGGGTAGCTCAGTTGGTTAAGTGACTGCCTTCGGCTCAGGTCATGATCCTGGAGTCCCGGGATCAGGCTCCCTGCTCAGCAGGGAGTCTGCTTCTCCCTCCGACCCTCCTCCCTCTCGTGCTCTCTCTCATTCTCTCTCTCTCAAATAAATAAATAAATTCTTTAAAAAAAAAGAAAAAAAGAAATATGAAAGGGTGTATTTCATTTAAATTTAAATGTACTTGTAATTATTTTTTCACATAGTTTTAAGGGTAAACTCTAAGTGGTGAAATTAATTTAGTGCCTATTTTTGCCCATAACATGGAAATTTTGCAATAGTAAATATTCACTATATTGGTTTCCTTGATGTTTCTAATTATATTTATTGAATTTATATAACCCTTTAATACATTTCTATCAGTCCATAAAAACACTTTAAAACACAGAACATGTGTAAAAATATTTTTTTTTAAAATAGCAATAAAATAATTTTTCATAGGATATGTTCAACTTCAAGAGACCAAATGTTCTTGTGTCCCAACTCTCATCTAGTTTAATAAGAGTAATGAGGATAAAACTAGATCAAAAACTGAAATGCCAGTAAAAAAAAAAAAAAAATTTTCCTATCCCCACTTTTTCCACTCCCTTATCTGCATAGATATCTGTGCCATATAGAATATTTGAAATTACCCAATTTCCAGCAAAAACAGTTATTTATAGCATAAAACTGGTAACAGTATTGTACATTCCATAAAAGGTAACATTTTAGTATTATGCACTTTTACAAATGGGAATATTTAAATTTGCCGCATGAAATATATCAGGACCCATAGGCACTCACCAATAAACGCCATGCATGTTGCAGGGGTATTGTTGCTGTACTTAGAAGATGTGTTCATAATCCAGCATGACAATGAAAATATTAGAACATAAGTACCTCCCTTTTTCCAATTATTAAAGTGATTTAGTATTAAAATATATTTCTAAATTTTATTCCTATAGAACTTAACATTTCAAAGCAATTTTGGCAGCTGATATCTTGTTTATCTACTCACTTACTCTCTGTTTTTCCTTACTGGAAAATATGCTCCATGAGGCCAAATAGCTTAGCTGTGTTTTTCCTAAAGATCCCACATGACTAGAACTGTCCCCATAAGAGGATGGGAGTCAATCACTATGTTTTGGATAAAACAGTGTAAATGGATGATTAAATTAACATCTTTTGTTCACTAAAATTTTCCATGGTACTGTCATTGTGTACTATTTCAGTTTATATTAATTCTAATTGTCTGCATAACTTCAGTAAAAATAAAATTGCCTTTGACTATCAGTATTAGTTTCAATTTTGTGTTCACGTCCACATGATTGCCTGCTTTTACATCAAGTTCTGTTTCTATTTATTCTTAGCAAATTATTGGACCATTTTGCATGGTTTATATTTTCCAAGCATTACAGTAAAGTAATGTTATACATTTGCCCACCACTGTGATTCTTCAAGACACAACTCAAATCTAGGGTTTTCTTTTCAAGCTGTAAATATTGACAGAGAATGCTGTAACTTTGAAAAGAAATGTACATATCTCTTAAAATGAATTTCAAGTCTTCATTTTGGTTCTTTGAATAAGTAAATAAGTTAGGATTTATAATTCTGAGTGTTTAAAAATGTGATAAAATCCTTTTAGAATGATGTTAAAAAAGTTCTATGTATATGTGAATTTAAAGCATTATAATTGAAAATTGTGTGTGAATTAATTATAAATATTAAGTATGAAATTAATATGAATATGAATTAATAAGTATTAGCAACAAAAGCTATGAATAAATGGCAAGTAGCCCAGCAAAGCATGAACCAAGCTTCCCAGCTGAGCTACCCTATATTAAGTGATCCCAAGGCTACTTGAGATTCATGAGTGAGAACATATGATTGATGTTTTAAGCAATGGAGAATTCAGAAATTAGTGCCAGGAGTGGAGTCCTCTTTTTGTTTCCTTTGAAACTAATGCAAAAATAAGCAAAAAAAAAAAAATCATGATTAAAATAAATTAAGGGTCAAAGGAAAATTCTCTGCTTCTGGGGAGAAGGATTGATGATATATAGATACCACTTTTTTTTTAAACATTTTATTTATTTATTTGACAGAGAAAGACACAGCAAGAGAGGGAACACAAGCAGGGGGAGTGGGAGAGGGAGAAGCAGGCTTCCCGTGGAGCAGGGAGCCTGATGCGCAGCTCGATCCCAGGACCCTGGGACCATGACGTGAGCCAAAGGCAGACACTTAACGACCGAGCCACCCAGGCGCCCCGAGCTTGTTTTTTTCTAAGAGATATCAGAACAGAAATGTTGGAGAAGAACAGTAGAGAGTAGTTGTAATGTAGGTAATGGTATAGTATAAAACATAGTGGAGAGGGGTTCTTTGAATATTTAGGTATCTAGTAATTCTTTCAATATAGCATATAAAGATACTTAGCACTATAGGTATATAGTGCAACTGGATGGATGAAAAACATACAGTGTATATTATAATGGCCAGATACACTACATAAGGTCACAGTGTTATGAAACCTGGACTGGATCGCCCAACAGAAGAACCAAGCAGCACCCAGAGATCTTGGAGGATACGATGTTTATTTAACCCTGGCAGGATCAGAGGAGAGTGGTCTCCAAAGGTCTGAGCCCCAAGCACAAGCAAAGGGGGCAATTTATATACTTTTACTTCTGCATATTTGGCACTTTTGGCACATGCACAAAACTGGGTAGGGAGAAGGACCCGGATTGGTGTGCGCGGGAAGCAGAGCAGGGAGAAGAACCCAGAAGAGACCTGTGGCAAGGACTGGGACTCTCTCGCTGGCTCAGTCGGCCATATTAGGAGACAGATTTTCCCTATCATTCCCCCCCTTTAATGCCCCTTTAAACACCTAGTTTAGAGGGCATCATTTTCATCTTCTACAGGGTGATAGTGAGTAAGGAGTAACTGGAGTCTGATTTTAGCAATTTGAGTAGTGATAAAACTAGTAAGGGCATTAAGAATACAAGGACCAAATGCTACTATGAGGAGAAGCAATAGGAGGGGGACGATGAGGGGGGTGAACCAAGGGAACCATTGTGAGAGGGTATCCCAACAAGTTGTCCCCTGGAGTGATTCCCACTGGCGGTATACTCATTCCTGTAATTGGGTCAGAGTTTCTTGGACCACCCCTGACTCTTTAGCATAGAAACAACATTTCTCCTGTAAGAAGAGCCAGAGCCCCCCTGCACAGCGTGAGTAAGTCGAGACCGTGCCTGTTTTGGAAGACCACTGAGGCCAGTGAATCCAGTTGGCGCTGCAAGGCCAGGGCTGACTGAGTGAGGGCAGAAAAGTCTGCCATGAGTTGTTGTGTTAACCCCTGGTACTGAACCTGAGACATCCCGATGCTAGTGGCGCCGAGGGCAACACCTGATGTGGTCAGCAGGCTCAGGATAAGAGGGATGGCTGTGGGGGAGCACTGAAGTCTGCTAGGAGGTCTCCATATGAGTGGGGCATCAGTCCGCTTGAGCAAGCCAGGTCAGGAAGAACTGAAAGATCTGGCAAGAGACTGACAAGCGTGCATGACTGATTGTGTGGGGTGATGCAGTTGTATACACCTTGATCACAAGCCAGAAAAGCGTTGTGAGGTGCACAGACCCAACTCCCATGATGGGAGAGGAAGTGTTGGCATACAGTGGTACTGGATCCAGAAAGGGATAATCTGAGGTCCCCGGTACCGAGGTAGGAGGTGACATGGTAGATTGGTTGAGGATGACACCTAAGAATTGAACGGGACCGGGCTTTATACAGATCCAGCTGTCAGACACTAGGGATGGATTTGAGTGGTTGAGCCAGCTTGGTGGGAGGAGTTAATCATACTTAACAGTTGCACTATAGATGCTTGCTGTGTATGGATGCGGAACCCAGGGATGCACCAGGGTGAGATACTTTCTTTCTGACTCTGGGGGTTAACTGTAAGGGTTGGAGTGAACATGGACTTAATCATAAATTTGGCCATGGGGTTGGTTCCCATTGGGTGATACTGGTCCAACAGGAGAAGGATTCCTGTAGCCCATGATGTGGCATTGGGTTCTAAGACTGAGAGGGTGAGCAGTATACAGTGATTGTTAGAGCAAGAGGATGGGGTGGCATTGCGTGACAAGGAAATCCATATGTCACTGCACTGTTTGAGGTGCCGCCACCTGGTGGACCATCGTTCTATTCCCAGCCAAGCCACCATCCATGACTCATACCCCCAAGCTTGCAAGCAGAACTGAAAGCAAGTGTTTGGCTGTTGAGGCATAAGGCTCCCACAGATGGAGATATCTACCAGCCAGTAACCTGAGTGAGGGCCATGGTAGGAACACTGTCTATGAGGTTCCCAGGAGGTATCAAGAAGCTGGCATCCATCAAAATGTAGGTTAAACTTTGTGTGTGTGTAAACTATGTGTGCCCATCCCAGGTGGAAGAAGTCAGTGGGGGTGCTGGTGCGGGATTGAGGGGGATAAGCTGGAAAGTCCACTTGTCAGTAACAGTGATATGAGATATGCCTGGCCAGGCAAGCTAGAGGCAGTGAGGAGGAGCAGCACACCAGGTAGCAGAAGACCAGGACCAACTGTGGCCAGGAAAACCATGGTGAAATGCACTCCAGAGTAGATAGCAGAGGGCCAGTGAAAGTGGGATCCATGACCTTAGGTAGAGGGAGCCATCATGGCTAATCCATCAGCAGATGAACCCTGTGGACAAGTAAGTGCAGTAATACACCCTAGGGACACCCAATAAACAATGACAATAGTAAGCTTCTGGGGGAAAGTCCAGTCAGGAGGGGCAACAATGTAGAGTCCAACTCCCAAGATGAGGGAAACCACACCGATGAGAGCCAGGGACCATGGTGAGCAGGTTTCCATCAGTCGGTGGGGACTCATGGAAGGTTAAGCCAGAGTGGGTTCATGAAATCTGGCTGGACTCTCCACTGATGCAGCTCCTCATCCAAATGATGAGCTTTCTTCGCTCTGGAGTGGTGGACCCCCGGGGTGACACCCGAGACCTTGAAGGCAGTGGGGGCGGTTAGAACAATGGTGTGAGGCCCTGTCCACTGTGGTTTGAGGGGTTATTTCTTCCAATCTTTGACCCAAACTGAGTCCCCTGTCTGGGAGGGGTATACCTGAGACCCTAAGGAGATTGGGGCCCTCTCAATGATGTACTTTTGTAATTTATTTAGAGTGGCCCCGGGGCCTGAAGCTACTCCTTTATCCCTTTATTGCCAACCTGATGCAAGTCTCCGGTAAGGCTTCCCAAGCACAGTGGAGGCCGTACATATATTAATTCGAATGGGGAGAGACCTGATGTCCCGGGCATCCAGCAAGCATGCAGGGGAGCTAGGGGTAGCAGATCCAGCCATGGCAGGCTAGTCTCCTGACAAAACTTTGCTAAGGTTCCTTTGAGGGTGCAATTCATTTGCTCTACTTTCCCTGAACTTTGGGGCCTGTAAGCAGTGTGGAGTCTCCAGGTGATGTTGAGAGATTTGGTCAAGACCTGTACAATGTCTGCCACAAATGTGGGTCCATTGTCACTATGGATTGTTAAAGACAGGCCGAACCTTGGCATGATCTCCCAAAAGAGGACTTTAGCTACTTCCTGGCCTTGCTCTGTCCTAGTCGGGAAGGCTTCACCCCAACCAGGGTATGTGCATACTATTACTAGGAGATATTTGAACCCCCTGCTCGGCTGCACATCTGTGAAGTCTACCTCTAGGTCTTCAAAGGGGCTTTCTCCCATCCTCTGGACACCTGGCAGGGGCCATGGTGCAGACCGAGCATTATTTTTAGCACATGTTATGCATCATTCATTCGTCACTCAGCTGGCAGCTGAATGATGTAGTAGTAGTGCTTCATGAAAAGGTCCTCTAGTGCAGTTTTTTCCCAGATGAGTGAGTTGGTGGTATTCCTTGAATAGATGTCCTCCAGTTGCTGTTGGAACAAACATGTGCCCATCTGGCATCCTCCACCATCCCTTTTCAGTCAGGGTGGCTCTCTCAGCCATGGCCCATTCCTTTTCCTTTTTAGTGTAACTGGGTGGAGGGACTTCTTCCAGGGGTGTTAGGGCCATGGTGATGGAAGGGGCTCTGTCCATGTCCTCACTGGCTGTGGTCTTGGCTGCCTCATCTGCCAGACAATCTCCCCACGCTATGGGGTCATCTCCTTTCTGGTGTCCCTTACAGTGTAGGATTGCTACTTCCTTGGAAGCCAGATGGCTTTGAGGAGTCTCAGTATCTCCTCTTTGTTCTTGATATATTTTCCTACTGCAGTTAGGAGGCCCCTTTCCTTGTAGATGGCTCCATGTATATGTATAGTAGCAAAGGAGTACCGAGAGTCAGTATATATGTTGACTCGCTTGACTTCACCAAGTGTGAGGGCTCGGACTAAGCCATATAATTCGGCCCATTGAGCTGACCATCCAGCTGGTAATGCCTTAGCTTCTAGGACTTCAGTGGTTGTGGTTACTGCATAACCTGCTTTCTGGGCACCCTCTTGTAGGTAATTGCTGCCATCACTGAACAGCATGAGCTCTGGATTCTTTATGGCTTGATCCCATAGATCTGGACAGCTCACGCAGACTTCATCAGTCACCTCGGAGCAGTCATGGTCTGGTTCTCCCTCTTCCTTGGGAAGAAAGGTTGCTGGATTTAATGCCCTTACTGTTTTGAGGGTGACCCTCAGATTTTCACGAGGAGCCCTTGGTATTGTGCTAGCTGAGAGTTGGAAAGGAGGTGGTGTCCCTGTGCGTTCATGAGGGACACAACTGCATGAGGGACCTTGATTTTAAGTTCTTACCCCAGGGTAAGTTTGTCCAATTCCTTGATGAGTAGGACTGTGTCTGCCAGTGCCCTGAGGCACAGTGGCCATCCCGCTGCCATGGGGTCCAGCTTCTTTGACAGGTAGGCAACTGGCCATTGCCAGGGTCCAGTAGTCCAGGTGAGTACCCCAAATGCTATTTTTCATTTTCATGCACAAAGAGATTGAAGGGTTTTTCTACATCTGGTAGGCCCAGGGCTGGAGCCTGCCCCAGAGCAGTCTTTATCTCTGTGAAAGCGGCTTCTGCTTCCATAGTCCAGGTAGGGGTTTCTCAATCTCATCCCCCTAAGAGATCATAAAGGGGTCTTGTTATTGCTGAGAACCCAGGGATCCAGATGCGGTGGAATCCTGCAGCCCCCAGGAATTCTTGTAGGCCCCTTTTCGTCTGGGACTGTGGCAGGGAGATGATGACCATTTTCCTCTCCGGCCCTAGTTCTCTTTTCCCCCAGGTGAGAAGAAGACCAAGGTATTGGACCTGTTGTTGGCAGATTTGTGCCTTCTTCCATGAGGCTCGGTATCCCAAGTCTGACATGAGTTGTAGGAGGACCTTTGTGTTTTCATGCAGTCTCCTTGTGTGTCACTGGCGAGGAGACCAGCCACACACTGGAGGAGGGTGCATCATGTGGCCTTTCTTGGGAAACTGGCAAGGTCCGAGGCCAGCACTTCCCCAAAGAAGGTTGGCGAGTTTGCCTCCCACATGCCCCCTGTGGGAGGCATGTCCAAGTCAGTTGCATCTGGCTCCCTGTATCAGGTTCAGACCATTCAAAGGCAAATGGTGGCTGGCTCTGGGGAGCTAAACAGAGGCAGAAGAAGGCATCCTTCAAATCTAGAGAAGTGAACCATATGGCTGACCCTGGGATTTGGCCGAGGAGGGTGTATGGTTTTAGGACCACTGGGTGCAGAGAGATGGTCACCTTGTTGATGGCCCACAGGTCTTGAACTGGTTGGTATCCCCCTCCCGGCTTCTTGACTGGCAGAAGTGGGGTATTCCAGGCCAATTGGTGCTCAACTAGAATATCTGCTTCTTTGAGTTTGGTCAGATGTTCTTGGAGTCCAATCTTAGCTTCTTGTGGAAGGGGGTATTGCCTTTGCCTCTGAGGTTGGGCTCCTGGGATCAGTTCAACAATGATAGGGTCCCAATTCCAGGCTAGTGCAGGTGGGTTGTTTTCAGCCCATATTGAAAGGAAGGCGAGTCTGAACTCTGGCAGTCTGCTCTGTTGGGCCTGGGCACAGAATAGCCTCCATTCTTCTTCCCTTGGCATGTTAATTGCTAGTATTAGAGACCCTGTCTCCTTTTGCCTTGGCTTCAATCAGAGGCTAGTGTGTCCTGTGGGCTCAAAGGTTATCTGAGCCCTAAGCTTAGAGAGAATATTTTGGCCCAGGAGACGGACGGAGCAATCAGGCAGATAAAGGAATTCATGTTGGATTTTGTGGGCCCCAAGTTCACACTAGTGAATCTGACAAAAGGGCTGTTGTATTGCCCATGTCCCAGTGGTCCTGGGGATGGTCACAGTCCTTTTGCTGAAAGGTGCCACTGGGGAGGTGACAACAGAGTCCTCGGCCCCAGTATCAACCATAAAAGTCACTGGTTGGCCCCCCACGTTAATTTTGACCATGGGCTTGTAGGGGCCAAGGAGGAAAGAGCCCGGTCCCCCTCAGTCTGAGTCCATTCCCACAAGGTCTAGGAGGTCCTCCTCTCAGGGCTCTTCCTTATAGCAGCTGGGCTTTTGAGCCTTTCCCTGGTTGGGACATTTATTTTCCAATGCCCTTTCTCTTTACAGTAGGCACATGGATCCCTTGCTAAGGGGGTTCTTGGCTTCCCCCCTTTCAGTAGCTAAGGTCTCCCCAACTTTGTGTTGTTCTTTTCTTTCAGGGCAGCAGCAAGGAGGCTGACTTTCTTTTTCATCTTTTTGTCGGCTTCCTGTTCGGATGTGACCTCCCTGTTCATCTAGACCTTATTGGCAATCTCTATGAATTGGGTGATGTTCATCCTGGCAAAACCTTCTAGTTTCTGAAGTTTTTTCTGATGTCTGGGGCAGCCTGAGCCATGAAGGCTTTCCTATGCCTTGGGGTCAAATGGAGTGTATATCCTGTAGGCTTCACATAGTCTTTCATATTTGTCACCGGAAGATTCCCCTGGTTGTTGAGTGACTGAGGATACCTTAGTCATGTTCATGGGCAGTCTTTCCAGGTCAGCCAATGAGTCTGGAAGAGGGATTCCAAAGGGTCTACCATGGCCTGTGGTTTCTCAGAGTAGGATGGGGTGTTATGTTTCCAGTTGAGGAGGTCAGTGGTGGAGAAGGGCTGGACCATCCCATCTTCATCATGCCTCTCGGGTTCCCACATCTCTCATACTGGCATTTGGAGGGCGCTTGCACCTGGCCTGGGGCAAAGCTTGGCTGCTGGTCCTGGAGAAAGTGGATCTTTTGGGCCTGGAGGCCCCAGTGGATCCTCTGGGCCTGGGGTCGCCAGTGAAACTGATGGCAGCGGAGAATCTGGAGCTGAAGGGCCAGGTGTAGGCAGTCTTGGGGGTACGTATGGTGGGGGCAGAGTTGGTTTGTCCTTGGGATCTCCAGCTAGGATTTGTGGGACAGGGGCTTTTGCTGATTTTCTTTAGTTCACTTGGATGAGGTGATTAAGACCCTGGCCTGTCCCTGCCTATTTCAAGTGAATTGCACCCATGGGGGGAAGTGTCTGAGCAATTCCTAGCCAGGAGTCAATGTACAGAAACTAGTCAGTGTGTCCTGGTTCTCCTGTTATAACTCACCATACTTAATGAATCGTTGGGACATCCAATGTCCCTTCTGAAGGCCACCCCACATCAAAGGTGGGTCATTCCAATTCACATGGAGTTCTCAAATTGTTGGGGTTCATCCTGACTCCATAGTCTCCCGAAAAAACCTTCTTGAAATTTTTGATCATGGTCTCTAGAACCATAGGTTTACTCTGTCCTGACCCCACGGTGATGTCCCCATGTGTGGTGGCGCAGGGAGAAACAAAGGGGGGATGCCTCATGAGATGAGAAGACCAATCAGATGCCCATCTGGCCATGTCCCAAAGGAGCTTAGGTGAGGCTTAGCCATAGCGGTCTCAGCATTGTGACTTATGATGGGAAACTATTCTGATGCCACCATAGACTATATGCCATTCACCACGGAATCGCAGATGGGCCCACTCATCTAGGCTTCTGGGGACCTTAAGGGTGCCTGCCCGTGGAGTCACAGAATCAGTCCACTTGAGCAAGCCAGGTCAGACTGCACATTCACTCACATATTCACACTCCAGATGTTATTACATTCCCTCCCTGGGAATCCCACCTGTGAGACCTCTAAGAGGTCTCTGGGAGGTGATCAGGCTCCCCTTCCACCCCAATGGGGGTGGACCTGTCTGGGACCTGGGGCCTGAGGCCTTACCAGAATCTGACATCGGGACCAGATCCTCACCGGCCAAGTCTCCTTGAGTCCAGTGGGAACAGCAGAGTGGGGCTGGCCCAAGGCAACCAGGGTGGGAGACTGCTGAAAATTAGGCAGGGTGAACCTTCTCCGTTACGATCCCTCGTTCTGTCTCCGCCCCGCCATTGCCCCAAACCGGTGGCAACAATGGGCCAGCACGGTTGGGTTTCCCGGTCAGGGAACCAAATGTTACAGAACCTGGACTGGATTGCCCAATGGAAGAACCAAAGAGCACCCAGAGATCTTGGGGGATAGGAGGTTTATTTAATGCTGACGGGCTCAGAGGAGAGTGGTCTCCAAAGGTCTGAGCCCCAAGCACAAACAAAAGGGGCAATTTATACACTTCTACTTCTGCATATTTGTTACTTTTGGCACATGCGTGAAGCGGGGCAGGGAGAAGGACCCAGAAGAGACCCAAGGCAAGGACTGGGACTCTCTCTCTGACTTGGTCGGCCATCTTAGGACACAGATTTTCCTTATCAACAGGGATAATTTGAAGGGTATCAACTGTGCTACCTCCCCTCCCTGCTGTTCACTAATAACTTTAATTACTTTAACCAGGAAAAAAAATATATATATTAGTTTCTGTTTTAGTTTGCTAGGGTTGCCATAACAAAATACCACAGACTGAGTGGCTTAAACAACAGAAATTTATTTCTCACATCAATGGGGGCTGGAAGTCCAAAATCAAGGTGTAAGCAGGTTTGATTTCTTCTGAGGCCTCTGTCCTTGCCATAAAGATGGCCACCTTCTCAATGGGTCCTCACATAGTCATCCCATGGTCTCTTGTCTGTGTCCTAATCTACTCTTTTTATAAACACACCAGTAGATTGGGTTAGGGTCCATCCACATGATTTCATTTTGTCTTAATTATTCCTTTAAGGGTTTATCTCTAAGTACAGTCACATTCTGAGGAACTGGGGTTGGGACTGCAATGTATGAATTGGGGGTGGAGCAAAATTCAACCTAGAAGTTCTTTTTTTAAAAATACTGTGAAATAGTAAATAATTATGAGAAAGGTAATCCACTGACTTACTTGGAATATCAGTGGTTGTAGAAAACTGTAGGGAATGTCTGGACCAAAAGCACCTTGGAGTCAGAGGGAGTGTGAGAGTGCAGAAGGTAACACAAGGAGGCCCAAACCACTACATTCATTGCCATACACTTGGGCTTTTTAAATTAAAAAAAAACAAAACAAAAAACAAAAAAATGGTTAAAGATAAATATTAAATAGAGACACTGTATGAACCAGAGCTATACTTATTAGAGACTTAAAACCACGGGACGCCTGGGTAGCTCAGTCGGTTAAGCATCTGCCTTCAGCGTGGGTCATGATCCCAGAGTCCTGGGATCGGGTCCCACATCAGGCTCCCTGCTCGGTGGGGACTCTGCTTCTCCTTCTCCCTCGTCTGCCGCTCCCCCTGTTTGTGCTCTCTCTCTGACAAATAAATAAATAAAATCTTTAAAACAAAAAAAGAAAAAGAGAGAGACTTAAAACCAAGCCTAAAACCAAATTTACTGTACCAAAAATCACGGAGAAATCTTATTAAAGGCTCTGCACTCCAATCTCATAGCTTCTCATTGCCATGCTGGGATGGGCCCAAGAATCTGTACTTTAAGAAGCATCCAAGAAAATTCTGATAGACTTAATCATGTGGCACATTTTGAGAAACAATAGCATAAGCAAAATGCTAATTTTGGTTTATTCATTTAAAGTGTTAATGCTTACTCTCAGAAAAGGGATACTGTCTGGCTACTTTAATTTTATTTGTCTGAGGGACTCTATCCCTTACTAGTTTCCTGAGGTATGTCATTAATCACTCTCTGTCCCTGAAATTTCCATCTGTAAAATGGGGATATTAATAACACCTGCATTATAGATTGTTAAACAACTTAAAAATATATTTCTTAAGGTAATGCTTCACACATAATTGCTCAATTAATCTTCGCTATTAATATATGGAGAAAGGTAGGATAAGGTGTCACAGTAAAGAAAACTTAGGATATAGTATGTGTTCATTCCCAGAAAGAAATAGACCCAGTGTTAAACAATTCTGAATTAGTAGACCAGAATTCTGAATGAAGATATCGAGAAAAGGTGCAGGAACCAACACCACCACAATAAATTTCTAGGCAAAATCCATGCCACCAAGGCTCCTCTTTTTCCTATAGAAGCAACAAAACCCCACAACATCCATCAGCACTGAATTTAAAGTGACTTTTAAGTAATTTCTGGTCAAAATTCCTGCTGCCAAAGTCTCTGAGCAATGCATTGCTTCAACCTTCTCCAACAATCAAGATACATAAAGAGAGGAAATAAAAATGAAGACATTTTCTGGGTGATATGGTGATAGAAAATGAATTTTATTTAAAAAAATTGGTGCACAATGCATGTTCTCTTTCAAAATATCTTTTGCCTGTAAGCGGGGAACAATGGGACTCAGTCATTGCTGGCTTTAAAAATAGCTTTTGTTTATTTGAGTAATGCTTGTAAATCTCACACAGCAAATGGTCCCATGGTATAAAAATGAACCTAGCAATGGAATTATTGAATGTGAAACAATTCCTAAATATCATTTCTTGAACTTTGAATGGGTTACTCCACTTCACTTAGCAACTGCCAAATCTCTATAGGATGAACTGCAAAGGTAAAATTAGGGTATCAAGGAAGCAGAGAGTGCATGCAATTCATCACTTTTGTTATTTAAAATTACATTAATAAGCAATCCCACACCTGGGTATCTTCAAGTGGCAATATATTATTCTCTCTCGTAGTTCTTTGTGTCTTTGTGTAGGCCAGGTTCAGATAACAGTTCATGAACCAAATATGTGTAGCTGTGAAATGGTCAGTTGGGTGTCATATGATCTGAAATTTGAGTGGGCTGGACTAATTCCAACGTCCGGTTGATAAAGTTAATTTGAATAGGGGACCTGCAAAATAGAGGCAGCCCCAGTGGCCTGGCCTACATCACAAATCCAAACCTGTCAGACTGCTGTTATGGGAAAAATCTTCACTGTCGAGGAAGCCTAATATATACCAATCACAATCCTACATCCCAGCTTTAGCTAGTTTGCCTTACCCTAGAAAATAGGACCTCCTAGGCTTATAAAAGCCTAACCAATTATGCCTTGTTTCCAACTTGCCTCTTGTTGCCTGTAACATTCTGTAAAATTCATTCTTGCCCCAAATCCCTTGAAAAGAGTGCTCTACTAATTGTGAGTCCCTGTAGTCCCCTAACCCATGGACTGTTTTCCTTTGAATAAAGGACATCAAATGGGTTACTAAATTGTTTTAGTTTTTTTTTTTTTCTTTTTATTTGACAGGGTCCTCAACAGGGAAGGTTGAGACAACTCAGGATGGGTTGAGTATCTCTTATTCCCAATAGTGCATTTTTGTACACTAGGTTGGTCTACTGCACAACATGGAGGTTTTGGGGTGGTCAGAATTTTCATATGTAGACTGGCTTCCCTAGAGCATGCATTACAAAAGAGAGAAAGCAGAAACTACCAGGCCAATTAAGCCTCAGGCCTGGAAAGACACAACGCTGGTGCCATGTTCTATTGGTAAACAGTCACAGACCTCACCCCCTGGCCTTGATTCAAGAGAGTAATTATCCTCACTACTTAATGAGGGAGTAGCAATTCATACTGCAGAAGAACATGAGGAACAGGAGATATCACTGTGACCATCTTTGACTGGATAAAATCAGTGAAGGAGAACCACCATAAGAACTATGGATTAAGAAATTTATGAATGGAATTGGATGTTAGTGGATCCAGGGCAATGATGATACAAAAATAAGAGTGGAAGAAATAGGAAAAAGTGTGTAGAATTATCAGGGAAATATTGAAGCTAGTTACATCTAGCTGCTAGAATAGCAGCACAAGGGGGGCTGGCATAGTAGTCTGTGGAAGAATTTTGGTTCTTTGCTCTTTGTGGCTACCTCCACTCTGAGTTTTGCAACAAAGCATTTGGGGGTGGGCTTGGGGTTGCTGTTGTTTACCATGGCTAGCAGTCATGGGAAGTGGAGTAGGGTGCAGGGCAGGCGAGAAGAGAGACAAATTGGAAAACATCTGTACCACTTGGTCTCTCCTAAGCCAATATGTCTGTCTCAAGCCTAATGTCTGTTTCTTCCCTCTGCCTCCCAAGTATTTATCAATTCCAACTTGGAATTGCATAGGTAAAAGCTTCCTGGGATATATCTTTCCTGATATGATTAAATTGGGCATAGAACAATACAGTATATATATTCAGTGACAGATCATAGTTTACAAACACGTCAGCAAGTGTCAATTATTTAAATAATCTTACCTAGTCAGAAAAAATTATTGAATGCATTGTGTTTTTATTTTTGAGATGGATATATTTTGAGATGGATAACCATGTACTAGTAAAGTATCACAACAATTATATAGGTGCATTAGGTGTAATCGGGTGTATGGTCCACCTTACTGATAAATTTTTATCAAGTGGCTTTGTATTGCTTTAGTATTAGTCACCTAACTACCACTTCATTCACTTATTCAACACACGTTTATTGAGCACTACTGCATGCCAGATATTATGCACCTCTGATGGCAATATTTGTGAAGTTGAAATATTTTCCTTTCTTATTTTATGTAAATTTCATATTGTTGAAAGCCATTTTTAATCAAGAATTCATATATTTGCCTTGAATCATAATTTTGGGAAGGACTTTGAAAGGTTATTCAGGCAAAACTACTCCTAAATCACTGGTTCTTTCCATATTTCCCCAGTGTAGCTGGCACAATCAACACCAGTACAATGAACCGCCCTGAATGATGACATGTCAACTCCCATTAATCGCTGAATTGATATACAAAGGTTCTGGGGAGTGTCTACATTAGTAATGGAAGTGGATTCAAATATGTTAGAAAATTGTTTCCCATTTCAATCTGATTTTTTTTAAGTATGTGATTTAACATCTTGTAAATGCATTAGTGCTGTGAATACCACTGAGAAAAAAAGCACATTTGTAAAGATTTTCTTGCTTTACTTTGTCTTGATGTGTAAGTTGAAAATTATTTTCGCTTTTAGGAATATAAATGGTTTGATATTTCTGCTTGCGTTTTTTTTTTCCACTTTTAATTTCCCACCAGTAGACCCCTTCCATGAGCAAGACAGAGAGGCCATGTCACTGCCTTGTACCAATACATTCAGCAAACTGGAGAATTGCTTGGGAACCATATTAAGCACTTTCTCTTTCTCCATATCATTGATTATCCAAAACATCCTCAATCAGATGACAATCTATTTCAATTTCACACAAAGGAACTAAATTTGGTTAAAGAGTAAAACTGAAAGCAAGAGTGTATGTGTGTGGGGGGGAAGGTAAAGAGAAGGCTTATTTTTTTCATTATTATCTGTCAATTGGATGTTAAATTATTGGATTTCAGATCTGATCTCAAGAAGTTATCCTTTCCATATACTTTCTATAAGTACAATAGAGGCTATGTGACATTCTAAATTTGTCTGAATTTCAGCTACCGAGACAATAGACCAATCAATGATGAAAATAATACATGTCCTTTGCTTTTTAACCTCAAAAATGCATTTTTAAAAGCTGTAACATGACTGTAACATTAAAGAAATGTCAGTCTTTAGGTCAGCAATTCTGAATTGACATGAACATGGTCTCAAATGACTGTATTTTCAGGACAACCTAGTCCAATAATTGCCTTAGCAAACATTTAAATATCAATTATCTTTTTAATGAGCTATTTTCCCTATTTCCTGTTTACAAATAATTAGTGCACCTAAACTCTTATTTTCTGTGATTTTAAACTTCTCATGTTTTTCTCCTAAAATTCAAAATTTGACTCCAAGAAAAGGCAGATATTATTTCTACTGTATATAAAATTAGCATTACTTCTTAATTTTTTCATATCACTGGCCGATATATTTGAAATCTTCATCTCATAGTACATTTATCATGGAATCAAAAATATTACTTAAATTCTGTCTCTTTCCTTCATGCCCAATGTCACAAAATGGCCATTCTCTTAGTTTAGTTCATGAATTTTGTAATGCAGATGATTTTCACAACCTCTTAACTGGTCTTATCACCAGTCTCAATTCAACCTTGCTGAGCCCTTTAAGTACATGATTTCTTCTAACACACACATATGCGTGTGCACACACATACACATACACACACATTCCAGATCACTTAACAAGCATATAGTAGAACTTGGACTTGAACCCTGGTCTTTCTAATTTTCTAGTCTATCTGTTCTCTTAAGTAGTACACCGATTCACTTTTTTCTTCCCCCAAAACCATGAACTCTGGGAGGACAAGAACAATATCTTAATCCCCTTCAAATACCCTGGCTTATCCTAGAGCCTAGAACAGAGTAATAACTCAATAAGTACTTAACAAATTAATCTATTTAAATAGGAAAATCACACTGGGCTTTCCTGCATGATTGAGACTATTAAAATACTAGGTTACCTACCCAGAGTATATCAGGCAAATTCATTTAGTATGTACATGACTGCTTTATGTAGTAGCCCTAGGTAATATATTTTGGGTTCAAAGAGTAAAACTATATGTAGAATATTTGAGCAATTATAGGAAATATTTTGGTGGTTAGGATTGCCTGTGATGGCAGTGAATTCCACAGCAGTGAAGTTATTTGGACAAAATGTGAACCAACCACTGGACCTAGCCTTTAGAGAACAAACAAGAATGGAAAGGATTATTAGACTATACACTAGATCAAGCCATTTTATACCCAAATAGTTTTTCTGTTTTCTTTTATAACTAAGTCCAGAAAATAACTTTACTTTCTACCAGTTTCCACAAAGGGATAACAACAGAGAACACACTCATCAGACAGCAATTCATCAATTTCTTTCTCTTTCAAGGATTAATTTACTTTTTTAACTAATTTTATTTGAATAAAAATGTTTAAAAGGCTTAGGATGCAGATGACAAAATAGTAAACCTCCGGGGACAACTGTGTATATTCATGCCTCAGCTGTCAATGTTAAGACGTCCTAAAACATGGTCCAATAACATAACAAATCAAAAGTGACACAGTTAATTCAAGGAAAAGGGCCAGCATACACTATGTAATCCTTTTTTTGCTGACTTGCACAAGAGCAAACATCAGTATGTAATGATGCATTATGATATAAAATAACAGGGGTTAGGGGCAAGCACAGACTGAAATCTTTTCTGCAGCATTTATGAAAGATTCAGAGCCACTTACTGTTCTTTTTTGCTGGTCTAAGCATGAATCAGTTTAACAGCTCAATTTACAATGTTATTACTCATGGAGGGAATAAAAAATATATCAGATGTTCTATGAAATCTATGTAAGTGAGAAATTAGTAATTTTCAATTGTTCACAGTGAGAACACTTATTTTTTCACAAGCAATTTGGTATTCGTAGAGAAAATGAATAAAATTTCATTCTTTTCTAAAAGGACGAAAGCATTGGTAGGTGGATGTATTTGTACATAAAAAATGAAGTAATTTCACATGGCCCTGAATTAGCTTCTACAGAGTTAGAGTAATTTTAGGTTTATTTCCCTTTGTGCAACTGAAAACTGCTTCTTATTCAATATATTTTACATATATTTGGGCATTTTAGAAAAATGAGATTGATAAGTCAAGTGACAAAATTAAATCTCAAATGACTGAGGCAAATATTGCTTAAATGGATAACATTGAAATCTGATGAAGTCAATTTTCAACCTGGTAAAAACAGCAAGACTTCTAGAACAATCAGGTTATTTTAATTGAGAAGTACACAAGCACACAGGGCCTAATTCAGTACTCCAGTTTAAATTCCCAAGTTAAAACAAGTTAAATTTGGCTCATTATTTTAAGGAGTGCTATAACTTAATTAAATAGAGCAGATATTTTTAAACTTGCACAAGAATATAAAGAGATTGGTAAAATAATTCTTCACTTGTAGGATTACTCATAATACAGCGGAGAAAATAAAAAAGCACCAAGGTAAGTGCTAGGGGACCTGTGTTTAATTCTGATTTTTATACTAATTAGCTCTGTGACTAGATTGAGACCCAGTGTGAAGGAGTTTTTTCTCCTTAGTGAGGCTCAGCTTCCAATGTCTTCATATGCAGATTTAAGGTTTCAGATCCAATGATCTCCCATATCTCTTTCAACTCAAACACTGTGGAATTTTGTGATACTACTTTTGGATACAGTTATTAATCCAAAGACTGCAGAGAATATTTGTATTGGTCATTGCCTCAAAATAAATGGAAGAAAAAACAGCAGAGAAGTTTTGCATTCTGAGCTTGCAAATGCATTCAGATTTAAAGCCTCAAGCAGAATTATATGAAAAACATGCTACTTCGTGGGTGATTTTTTACAAATTCAAGTTGGAATATTTTATCTTGGAAATGGAGGATGCAGCAGGAAAGCATTTCCCCTTATAAAGACTGGAACCAACAAGTTGGCACAGACAGGACTGCTGAGTAAGGTCTCTGTCTTCTGAAGGATGGTTTGGGGTTCTGAAGTGGCCACTGTCCAACTTGGTAATGATGGGGAAGTGACTTAATTTGGGGGGACTTTATTTTCCTTATATTAAAACCCGGAGATACTTAACTCTAACTTACATGGTCATTTTCAGACTTATATGAAATATTTAAAACCCAACTAAGTGGGTTTTAAATAAAAACTTAAAAACAAACAAACAAACAAACAAACAAAAAACTAAGTGCCTGAAACTGAAAGATGGTTGTTAAACGTTAATTGATTTTCTCTTGCAGGTAGTTTTTACCTAAGTCACTGCAGTTTTTTTGTTTTTGTTTTTGTTTTTTGACCTATGTTTTTAGAAGCTGTTTGATGGGAACGTTTCAATGTCCTAGAAAGGAGAAATAGCTTTTTCCCACTTCAGTTCACCAAGCCATTTCTTTCAAAGTAGATTCAGACAAGCCTGCATTTAAAAATTCAAAGGTGAGTGCACCATGGACAGTACAGTATTTGGGAAGAAAAAAGAAAAGAGTATCTTCTTCAAAGAGTTCCTAACACAATGTTTTGGTGCCTGCAGTGAAACTCAACTAAATACTGTTAGTAAAAACTGTAAATGCTAATCACACTGAGAATTTTTCTACCTTGGAAAAATAAGACATAATTTTGGAAGCTATAGGCAGTTAATTCTATTGCTCTTGTCTGATGGAATTACTAGAAAAGCTGTAACACTAGGCCAAGTGGAAAATGATGGTTACAGTTAAATACATTGTATATTTTTATATAATTTTTAATAAAGCGCTAGTGTTTATATCTTGATGTGTTAAAAAAATGCCTCTGCCAAGATTTTCAATTTATCTCTTCTTCCATTTCTATATTGAGTTTCTATTCTTAATCTAATGAAAGAAATAAATTGCACTGCAAAGATACATTAGAGAATCAAAATATTTAATATTGTGTTTTATATTTGTTTTGTTTTTATATTAGGGTACATTGTTTACACATTTTGCATTTTACTTTTGATTTGGCTTTCATCTGACAAAATGATTAGCTTGTCATGTTTATGGCTAAGCATCATACTGAAAGGAACATAACTCAGCATATTCATATGAGTGCAGTGAGCAAAGGTGGTGATGAAGCAAAGTGAAGCTCTGGTCAGCATTATGATCATTTTAATTTGTGACATGCTGGTATTTTCCACTCATTGGAGAGGACGTGTGTCAATGTTATTTAAAAAAAGACTGCTAAGAACAAAATAATAAATTAAAGATAGGCCTTGTACACTCTCTAAAATTGTGGTTGTGTTGTGACCAGCTCTATTAACCCAGCCTCAACCTGAAAACATTGTCTCTGACCTCAAGGAAGTTACTCTGCAGACATATATGACTTAACCAGAGAACATTTGGGGAAGCACAAAATAATAGAAAATAAATTATTCTAAAGTGCTAAAAGGATAATGGATCAGAATATATGACAAATTTTAATGAGAAACTTAGGGACTAAGTACAACCTCTTAACAGTGAATCAATACAGGAACCAAAGTCAGGCAGGAAAATGCAGCCTAACAAGATCCACACTTTACTCAGACCACCTAGTTCAAAGTTATATATCATCTAAGAACTCAAGAATGGAGGTTACAAGGTAGATTCAGGCAGATGGCATTGAACACCATTTCCTATTAGGTGCTTCTTTAGAGAATGAAATGGTGTCACTTAAAAATTTGATTCAACAATTATTCTGCATATCCCAATTGTTTCATGCTTTAAATAGAGGCATTACATCAGTGTAACTATGCTCAACATTTCTAAATTTCATCTGTACTGACATTTAAAGATCCACCCTCCCTCCAAATAAGAATTTTTTTTTTTTGCTGGTGTGTGTGTGTGTGTGTGTGTGTGTGTGTGTTTAACTTTGTTTTTGTTTTATTTGGTTGCTTCATTTCTTAAATGCTGATGAGGAAGGCTGATTCCTGATGGATGGGGAGGGGTGAGGAGTGAAAGAATTTGTATTCAGGAACAAATGAGAAAAAAACAACATAAATAATTTTTGAAGACATGCCTCTGGAAAAAGTGATACAAACTGATTTTGCTGTGTCTATAAGCAGAAAGCAGGAAGACCTCACCACATATGAGCCTTCAGGAGTCTTCTGTAACTGGTTGATGCAAAAAAGAACGATTGCATTGCAAACTACCAGACTGGAAGCTAAAGACAAAGTTGCTTCATGGATCTGCTGTGTGGAAAGGATCTTTGCAACAATGAGAATGTCTGTAGTAAGTGGCCGTGACGATGGCGGGTGCACATTTAAGTATCCCAACATGTCCAAGTCTATGCTAAGTGTTTTTCGGACACCATCTCATATTATCCTCTAATGGCATCTCCAAGATTTAGGTAGTATTATGATCAGCCCATTTTCAGACATGAGGAAACGGAGACATTGAGCGAAAGTCAATGGGTCTTAGTCTTGGAGACACATTAGAAACACCTGAAGATGATTTAGAAATATCTTTAGGGCTTGAATTTAGACTCTCTGGGAGGTTGGGGCAGGCACTGGTATTTTTTAAAGCCCCTTTTGTGGTTCTAATATGAAACCAATGTTGATAAGCACCAAATTATGCAATTTCCCCAAGTTAACACAATGAGGTTGGAGTCAGGATTGGCACCCAGCAAGGTAGACTCTTCATGATATATTCAGCTGTTCGGTATTTGCGGAAGCAACAGCAGGCTGGAATTAACAGTGCAGTTCATCCCTGTTCCAAAAATATGACAGCATCTTATGGCAGGTCATCAGCATCCTGTTCTTGGACACTCCTTCTTTAAAAACCCTCCTGTGGCTTCTCATTGCTCTTACTGTAATGAAAAATTTCTTTCACTTCGTCTATAAATATGAAAGCCCTCAGAACCTTGCCTCATCCTTGCCCTTGGAGATACTCCGACCCCTCTGTCTCTGGGTTTTTCCAGATTCTATGGCCTCTGCTTGGATTATGTTTTCTTTCCTTCTTCCCAAATTAATACTTGCCCCACCTTCTAATTTTATCTCAAGGGTCACTTCTCAGGGAAAACATGATTTTCATAACTAGGTCCAAGCCTTCACCTTCCCCATTCTCCCCATTCACCTTATGGATTCTCCAAGCTTCAAGTTCCTTTACCATGTTTACAGCTTCACTTGGTAACTACATGCACAGGATTTCTGGATAGAGGTCTCTCCCTGCCATCACTCTCCCTGGCCCTAAAGCAGTTAATTAGTGGGCACATCTCTATTTCACTCTCCTTATGCCATCTTAAATTCCAGCTGTCTTACAGCAAAGTTTATCTTCCTGCTCTATAATGTAGTTTTCCTTAAATTTTTATTCACTTTAAAAATGTCAGCATTCTCTTCATTGCCAGGGCTTGGGTTGTTAGAACTACTCATTGTTGTCTTTCATCCAAGACTTATGCTTATTTGGTCAACCTTGATAGTTGAACACTAAAAATATCTTTTTAATTTCTTCTTTTCATTCCCACTGCCACCCCCAAGTTCAAGGCCTCATCCCTTCTAATTTACCCTACTGCAGCACTGCTCAACATAATTTGGGCAACACACATTGGAATCATTTAGATTCATGGGTAGAGCTCATTACAATGATATCTGCACCTTATCCCAGTTCAATAGAATCTGAGTCCCTGAGCTAAAGCTTTAGGATCTGAAATTTTAAGAAGTTCCCACATCATTCCTCTGCACACAGAAGTTTGAGAATCATTAAACTGAAATAACTCTGTAAGCATTATCCAATCCCAATCCTTTCCTCCTTCAATTAAACATAGGTGTTCCTTCTACATTAATATCCTAAGGAATTATCCCAGTAGCAAAATATTCAAACTAAAACAAATAAATTCTGAAACTACATTGTAGGGTTGTAGAATTAAGGATCCATTTAAAGTTTAGAAAAGATGTTTTACTTCCTCTATGTTGTTCCAACTTATTTTTGTACATATCTTCCATTCTTTTCTAGACACAAACCGCAAGACATATTTCTGGGGATTTTCTCTGTATCAGGTTAACACTTTTACACCATTTTACAAATCAGCTTGCTTTTTTCCCCACTGAAAATATGCTCACTCCAACATATGCCTCAAATTACAAACTTCTCTTCTCACCTCAAATGAAATCTTGTAATTACTCTTTGGTGATCTCTTGAAGGGTGACAGCCAAGACTTTTATTAGGTATCTAAAATATAAATGACAACTTTTCCAAGATTTTCCAACTTAGTTTCATCATACTTTTCAAAATATCATAGAAACTCTCAAAGTGACTCTCATCTCTCCTTTTAACTCATGTGTCCTATGGTTCCCATTTCTAAAGAGATGTGTCTTAATATATTTTGGTACTTGGTACAACTGCTGCTGCCCTCTAATCCATGTGGCACCTTTGATGTTGGGAAAATTCAAATGTCTTGGAGAACTCAATACAAATGTTGTATCCATAGAACCTAAATGTGTCTATTCAATGAGTTGACAATAATGCCCTCCTCTGGACAGTTTTCCTATTGGAGAATAAGCACTTCCTTTTTGTCTCTTCCAAATGACACCTTCTCCTCTCCTCTCACTGCATTTGAACATTTATGCTTTCATTTGGTTCAGATTTCAATGATTAATGAGTAATACCCCATCCCAAATTACAAATGACCAAAAAATGAGAAGTCAGATTAATGTAGATTAAACAACCATTACCGATTAAAACTGGATTCAAAGATGGAGTTTAGGTACATGGCCAAATGGCTGTGTAGCACTCACTTGAATTAGAATGACTAACTCAACTGAATAACCTCAAGTCCTTCCAACAGGATAGGGTCCTTATTTGGTGGCAGAAGAGCAGACAAGAATGTACCTGCTGGACAAAGTATTTCTTCCTCAGTCCTGATGTTCTGTTCTATTTGGGTGAGCTCCTCACAAAATACTGCAATTGATCTGTACCGCCCATTCACTTCTTTCACCTAGTTAGAAATTTTGGAAAGAAAAGACTCCTCAAGATGCTATCTCCTCATCCCACACTCTCCTTCTCATTTTTTCTTTATAGTCTGGGTGTCTAGTCTCCCAGAAAGAACATGAATCCTATCCACTTCCTCATGGCACAAGTATAAGGGGCAAACTTCCTTTGGAAAGCACTCTGTGGTCCAGTTTGTCCAGTGTTATGCTAGGCAAGTTATTCTCCAATACTTTAGCAGGAATAGAGTCAATATCACTGAAAAATGCTTGTGAAAATATATCATTTCTCAGTTAAAAAACAAAAACAAAACAAAACAAAACCAAAAAAACCCCCACAAAAACCTCCATTTGCTGTTTCAGTCAGAATAAAGGCCAAAGTACACATACTGGCCTCAAGTCCTTTGCAGGATGGGTCCCCAACACCTATCTATTTTAATCCCCTTCTCCTGCTTACCCTAATTCTCTTCCCAGCAGTCATTCTAGCCTTCTTGTTTGTCTGCAAACATATAAGACATTTACTTGACCTGTTCCTCCACCTAGGATTCTCTTCCTCTAGATAACTCCCTCCAGCCCTTATCTTTGCTGAAGCCTCGACTTCACAGGAAGGCCTACCCTGAAACCCCCTATTACCCCAGCCCCACCTCCTGTACCCCCAAATTTACTTCGTGTTTTACTCTTTACATTTTTTACATTATCATTTCCAAATACACTCTTCACTTCACTTATTTATTTTATTATTCATTAAATCTTTCTCCCAACTGAAAGTTACACTTTCAGGGTGGCAGTTTATGTATCTTTTGTTCCCTGACATATCCTAAGCACACAGAATAGTCCCTGGGAAGTAGTAGACACTCATTCAACATAGGGGAAAAGTAAGCCTGGGATAGAGGCAGAGCTCATGATCCTAGTACCCATAAAGATGATATCCCTGGAGTATGAGGGCAAAATAAATGGCAGTTATTTTAAAATTATAATGTTTTCCCATTTTGTACTAGCTGAGTACTTTGCTGCTAAATATGTTTATAACCTCAACCAATACACACTGTTACTTACTTTTCTAAAAATTACACCCAATTGTTTCAACAATGCCTAGTACTACAAGTCATTTAATATAGAATAGTTTTGTGTATGTAAAATTTCTGATATATTTTCTATAATTAAATCTATATATTTTTACACCACAGAATGAATAATTTAAGCTTATAAACTCTCCCCGCTATTACGTGTTTGACAGAAATTTGTTGTTACTATTATCATTATTGTTGGAAAGTACAAGTATGGGTGAAGGTTTTTGCAGATGAATAATCAAACCTGAGAGCTGTTGTATATTTGAGGATTTGTCTGTGGTATCCATTCAAATTTCTTGTAGTCTACTTACCTGTGCCAGCTGGATGTGCTTACTGAAATTTGAGGGGTTGAATGTCAGAGAGGGTACCATTCTACTGCTAGTCTCAATGCTGAGGATATAAGGTTCTCTACTACAGTGTTCAGGTGTTCATTTCATGTTTTCATGGGTGACAGGCAGCTGTTACAACATCAGTCATTTCCAGATTTTTGATTCACATCTACAGTGATATGTTTTTGAATTCACCAATCCTTCCTAATTCCTACCCATCCCTGGTTACTGCAGATATAGAAGCTCCTATGTTGCTCCAGCTGGTAGGTGGTATTATAGTTCAGCAGTTGTTCCTTAAGGACAAGCCTAGACTTTGCTTCTCTAGCTATTTCCAGGATTTTTCAATTACCTAATTACTTGTAACAAAAAAAAAAGTGTTATGTTTAAAATAGCTGGAGAAATTTCTGCTTCCTTCCTCCAATCTGGGATTTATCACATACTGTAAGAATTCTCAAATCATACCTCCTACCGTATTATGCATATATTGTGCCCTTGGCCCAAATGCAAGTTTCTCCTGCATTATAACTAAATCACTTCATTGGCATCCTTATAAAAATCTTGATCATTCTTTTTTTTTCTTTTAAGTTTTGATCATTCTGAACAATAGTGGGTGCATAGTAAGCATTTACTTATTTTAATAAATGCATTCCCATATCCTTACTATAATTGTATTTAAACAATAAATATTTATTTTATACCATCTATGTTCTAGATACTATTCCATGTATAGAAGTAATGAAATAGACTTGATTTCTCTTCTTTTTAAAAATTATTATTATTTTACAATCTATTTCAAACAATACTGTTTCAGTTGCCTTAAATTTTCTATAAGAACTTTATAACAAAGCAAATGCACCTGTAACATCTGTCCTTTTTACTACTGGGGGGGGCAAAATGGCCAATAAAATGTAAAATTCAGCATATGCAATTATATAATCTAAAAAATTTCATGATAACTTATTGCAAATTGCACTTGACAGTTCACCACAACAATAGAAAAGTGGCCCCTTGTTGGTTCACATAGTCCTTGAAAACCAAACTGAAGTCACCAGTTTTTATCTGGATAAAAAGTTTGCAGCTCTGCCTCAGCGGTAACTTTACCTTCTGGGTGAGTCAATCTAGGACACTGCTTTGTCATGCTCTTAGTGGGCTCTCATCCTCAGGCAGGTAGTCAGGCAGCTCTGTATTCTGTTCTACTTCCACAGGCCTGTCTGGGAATGGGACCAGCATCTCTTCCCCACTTTCACTTTTCACAACTTGCTGACCCTTCATAACCTGGGTTGATGCTATTGCTGATGCAAAGTCACTGCTTTCAAATCTGAATGGATCCACACCACACAACTTTGAACAGCCATTTGAAAAGTAAAGCTAATAGAACCTTTAATTTTTTTCTTCGAATTTTTATTTAAATTCTAGTTAGTTAACATATAGTGTAACTATTGGTTTCATGAGCAGAATTTAGTGATTCATCACTTACATTTAACACCCACTGCTCAATACAGCAAGTGCTCTCCTTAATACCCATCACCCATTGAGCCCATCCCCTGCCCACCTCCCCTCCAGCAACTCCTGTTTGTTCTCCATTGTTGAGAGTCTCTTATGGTTTGCTTCTCTCTCTTTTTTTTCCTTCCCCTATGTTCATTTGTTTTGCTTCTTAAATTCCGCATGAGTGAAATCATATGGTATTAATCTTTCTCTGACTGACTTATTTTGCTTATCTAATATCCTCTAGTTCCATCCACATTGTTTAAAATGGCAAGAATTCATTCTTTTTGACAGTGGAGTAGTATTCCATCATATATACACATATATGTGTATCTTCTTTATCTATTCATCATTCGATGGATATTTGGGCTCCCTCCATAGTTTGGCTATTATTGATAATGTTGCTATAAACCCTGGGGTGCAGGCTGGGCTTGAGAAAAACGTAGAAGAAACCAGAGAGAACCTTACTACAGTGATAAAAGACCTCAAAAACACAGAGATAAACACAGAGGTAAACACCTTTATTTTATACCAAATCCTCTTCACAGAGATTTCTCTGAGACATATCATCAGTACCATCTATGTGCAAAACCACTGTTTTGGGATGTTTGTATGTAGTTCCCAGACATCTCTGAGTATTCTTTCTATGTGGACTCATTTCATTGAAACTATCACCATCTACCATATTGGAAGACTGAAGAATGCCATAAATTTCAGAAGCTAGCAGTTTTGTTTCTCTTAGAGTTGTACTCTTCTCTACAACATTTGCAAGCTTAACATTATCCCCAGTTCTCTTTTCATCTTTGTTAGCACAGCATTCTGCCAAGTACTGATGAATGAGCAAACCCGAGTGGATGGCAGGGTGGTTGAAAGAGTCCAGAAATAAAATAAGACCAGGCAGACATCCCTGATCCTAAACAACGGTTCATCTATTTAATGGATCTGCTGCTAGATCCCATAGCTAGTTAACTACTGAGAGATCATCAGGTTCTTCATTCATGGTGGAGGAGGAAGAATTCATCTATGACATACACAAGCAAAATCTTCTTAAATTTGTGCCAGAGATTTAGGAGTCCAGAGCCTGCCACACCATCATGGCCACAGCAAGGAATAAGGTAGAGGGACCCAGGAGACACAGAGCGCATCCCTCCATTTGAAACTGTGGCCTCAGCAATGGCAAATGACCAGGCTAACTCTAGGAGCCAAAGAGCAAGGACACTGGCAGGGAAAGGCTATATAGAGTCTCCCCCATGACGCTGCAGCATCTTTCAGTTCTTGACTTCTTTCTTATGGGTAATATAGATTAGTGGAAGTTTTCGAGTAGTAAGATATAGCATAAAAATATCTTTATTTGTTCCTGTTGACACATAGTTGCTTTAATTTTACTCTGTAACAATATATTTTTGAGCATTTTTGCTTTAGTAGCTATCATTTCTTTCTCTAAGTCATTTTCATTATGTTCTTTTTAAAATGGTGATGATGTTGGTAAGTTCCAATATCTTATTGTCTAACAGTTTTATCAATCCCAAAATATGAAAGATCATATGTAAATATATAAATATATAACTTGTTTTCCTCTCTAAGTATCCACATATTCATAACTAAATAAGCATCAATGTGTTTTCATATTAGAATCAAATTCAGAGTGGTAATTAATTACTGTTTCATATATTAAATGTTCCATTATATATTATATTCCATTTTATTAAATACAATAATTATTATATATATTAAAGAATTCCATTGGAAATAGGAGAATTTAATCTAAAGATGTAGTCAAAAATGGTTTGTCTGATCCCCAGCATTCTGCCACTGTATTTCTTCTTTACATATATATATGTAAAGAGAGAGAGAGATTGAGAGAGAGAAATCAAAGTTGGAAGAATTTTAATGCCTTCATTATGAATCTTCATTATGACACTAAAATAATCTTCCTTGTGGTTTGCAGACAACTGAATATATCCCGTATGGCTTAATGACTTACTATTTTGAAGGGACTGAGGGAATGAACAGAACACTTCTAATATCATTAAATTTAGGATTATTCTTATAGATGTTGTCTTCATGGTCATGATACCTTGAAACCATGATCTTCAAACTTTGCTATCATAAAGATACCAAATTTTTATCTCCTGAACCAGATTCTCTCCTTCATCTGTCATTGAGAGAATCAAAACAATCACTGATTTTTTCTGACCCATGTTGTCAAACATTAATTTTCATACCTACATTACTGCAGAAGATCTTTTCAAGAAAACTCCAATATGATGAGCTTGGTGATTCTAACTTCAAAACTGACTTGAAGGTTTGTTGTTGGTTGGTTTCATTTATATATATGCATGTACATACATACACACACACACACATAGATATTTAGATTAGATAATAGATGATAGATAGACAGATGATAGAGTTATCCCAGATACCTTAATGTAAATATGGCCTTTCATATTCTTTCCTTTGTTGACACCACCGAAGTTTCACTAAAATAAATAAATTTTACTTTTCTTGCATGATTTCAAATATTTCTGCTGGTTTCCAGAGCAGTGGGAAGAAGCTCCAATTTTTTCAAACATATCTGAATGTTAGCAAGACCACCAATGATTTCAGAGATTAAGGAAGGATTAGTTCTTTTAAATTGACACCAACTGTTTCTACTGTTACTATTAATGTCACCACCACTACACCTTTAAATTACAACTGTCTTTTTACACACTCTGCCTCAATCCTTTGGGGAATCATCACTTTCAGCAATTTGTCGTTTTTTTTTTTTTTTTTTCTTCATTCCAGCTCTGATACTTTACAGACTAGTGCAAATTTCTGCAATTTCTACTTCTTCCTCCAAGTCTTTCTTCCTCACCCCTGCCTGGCTCCTTTTTTTAATCCTTTAATTCCTCTTCAAAGACCCAGCGTTTGCTCTGATAAATTTAGAAAGACTCGTGCCCTTAAGGAACTCATCATCTACCAGGGAAAACCCAGTGATAAACAAGCAAACATAATATATGTTGCCCATTGATGTCATCCAAAGGGGAAGTTGTCACCTATCCATGAAACCTGATTGTTTCCAGGGGCAAGAGTGTGACAACTTGTTTTCTCTGGGCTCTCTGCCTTGATGTAATGCCTGACATTTTCAGCATTCTGGGAAATGGAAGAAGTATACAAATATTGTCCAGATTACAGATAATGGAAAAACCTAAGAGGGCCATATCTGAGAAAATTGAATCTGAGTCAGGGGCTGAGTAAACCACAACAGAGAATTACCTAATAATTGTTCAAACTAAAAGTTAATAGTAGTAGAGTGCTAATCATACACCAAGCAAAGGTCTAACTGTTCTAAGCTTTATATCTGTGTTAATGAAATTATTAATGAAAATTATTTACATATGAGGGAATTGAGGCCCTAAGAAGAGAAAAACTTGCCTAAGGTTATATAGCTAGTAAGTGGCAGAGATGTGACCTGAACCCAGGATGTCTGGCTACTGAGACAATGCTCTTAAATCCCACAGTATATGATTTCTTCACACAATCTAGAAAAATTTCTGGGATTCTGTAAAATCTAATTGTGTCCATACTCACATACAGAACACACATATGTTCACACACATATAATATATATACACACATACATGTAATATTCATACAGCATTTAACAGTTCACAAAGTATTCTTACATGTACAGTCTCACTCACAGCCACTACTCTTGATGTTAAATAATATCACTATACGTTAAAAAAAAAATCCTAAGACTTCTGAATGTGAAGATAGTTGTTCAAATTTACATGGTTTATAAGATTTGCCTCTAAGTCTTCCAATTGCATGGCTGGATGTTCCCCATCACTATATTAATATTCCTTTGAAAACCTGATATAAAATCCAAATCAGAAGATATAGTTAGATACACTGAGACTGATCTATTTTATGGATGGTTTTTATGTGTTATGATTGAAGAAACTTGTCAGTTTTTCTCAATTTCATCTAAGCAGTGGAAATAGCTTATGGTAACTTACCTTAATTGAAACCAATTAGATTTTCAAAGATCTTGTGGTTGAAATTATTACCACACTGTGATCCACAAATTGAAAAACCAAGTTCACTTGTATCTATCAGAGTGTAGAATTAGAAGGCTTATAATACATAAAGACTTGATTGATCCAGTTTCTTCCCAAATAATTCATACTGAAGAGAATTTGATTTTTCCTTTTTATAAAATGTTTCTATTTAAAGATACATTAGTAAGCAGTATTTCTGAACTATTTATGATTCTTCCTAAGTGGTAATAAAAATGGAAATCAAACTGCAAATTTGTAGGTTTCATTGAAAAGAAAACATAGGGTTTCAGCTTCAGGAATGACAGGTTCCAGGAATTCAAATTTGCATTCAGGAACTTGCATTTTCTCAAATCTTACTTTTCCATATATTGCTTTCACCCTCAAGAAGGCCAGGAGGCCTCCTCTATTCCAAGTTGGCAAGATGATCTCCAAATCTCTGTCCTATTCACTTTATAATTCCAAATGGAAACAAGGTTCCTCTTTCCCCAAATTTGCAGAAAGTATTTTGAAATTGAATCTTGCTGGGCAACCTTCCTAGCCTTGAACCATGAAGATGAGATAGGGTTTGGTGGTTTTGGAAAGGAAAATAGGAATGTTTCCAATAGAAAAAATGTAGTGTATGTATGCTGAGAAGACAAAACATATGTCCAGTATTATGGTTAGCAAAAAGTAACAGATGTCTACTATAATGGTGAGTCAATATATAATGAATGATGGAAATGGTTCTAAGTGAATGCATCTGCTTGAAAGAAGAAATTCAACCCAAGGTAGAAAGACTAAATTTCTAAGTGTTATTTGAAAATACAGTTCATTCATGACAGGATTTTTATTCTTTATTTTACGTTTTTACATCTTTTAAAGATTAATTTATTTATTTTAGAGAAGGAGAGCAGAGGGGGAGGGAGAGAATATCAAGCAGACTCCTTGCTGAGCATAGAGCCTAAAGCAGGGCTTGATCTCCAGACTCTGAGATTATGACCTGAGCCAAAATCATGAATCTGACATTTAACTGACTGAGCCATCTGGGCACCCCTCATGACAGCATTCCTTAATTAACATTATGTACATACTCACTTTTTAAATTCAGAGTATACATGTAGATAGTAATGTGATAGCAATATATCTGAGTTGATATGAAGCAAATGTGTCTTTTAGAAGAATCCATGAATACAGTAGTCCCCCTTTATTTGTGGTTTTGCTTTTCGCAGTTGGAGTTATCCGCTGTCAACCACGCCCTGCCCTGTCCAAAAGGAGATGATCCACCTACTGAGATATGGTCAAGTCAATAGTGGTTTAATGCTACATCACAAGGGCTATGTCATTCACCTCACTTCATCTCATCATGTGGGCATTTTTCCTCTCACATCATTACAAGAAGAAGGGTGAGCACAGTACAAGATATTCTGAGAGAGAAACCAGATTCACAAAACTTTTATTACAGTATATTGTCATAATGGTTCTATTTTATTATCTGTTATTCTCATTACTTTTTTACTGTGTTAATGTTTAAATTACACTTTATCATAGGTATGAATGTATAGGAGAAACATAGTATATGTAGAGTTTGGTACCATTTGCGGTTTCAGGTATTCACTGCGAGTCTTAGAACATATCCCACATGGATAAGGAGGAAATATTGTACTATTAAAAGTTTTCCAAAACTGAAGAGGAATATTTCATAGAGTTTATAATTCAGTATAATTTTCCTTTTTACTAAGAAGTCATAAAATACATATTAGTGATTATTCCTTGCACTTTATATAACATTTAATATGTAAAATTCACATATATTGTGACTTACCTTATTTTGTATAAACAATGTAATTACTAAAGCAATTACAAGATGTCATAGCCCAATAATGTACTTCTAATGAGGTAATAGTTCATTTTTCACATGATTATAAAAGATATACTAAAATAATAACTGTGGTCTATCATTTCTCTGATTGATAATATAAAATTCTAGCATTCCTAATAAATTTAAGATATTCTTGCTGAGAGAGCATCACAGCTAATTAATACATCATATCATCATATACGGTTGTAAGAGTAACTACATTCTATTATACAACTTGGAATTTCAAAATAATAGTAGTTTTCAGCACTTTATTTCCATAATAAATTGAATTTAACCTATGGCAAGTATAGAATCTACTTGGCTTATAAGCTTCTGTATGAGCCTAAATTTCACAGCTCAGTCTTTAAAATTTATTTACTTTATTTTAGAGAGAGAGAGAGCGTTCATGAGTGAGAAGAAGGGCAGAGGGAGAGAATCACCAAACTGACTTCCTGCTGAGCATGGAGCCCCATGTCTCACAACCCATGAAATCATGACCTGAGCCAAAACCAGGAATCCAATGCCCAACTGACTGAGCCACCCAAGCAGCCCACTCAGCTGTCTTTAAATAAATATATTGTCCCCATCTTTCAAAGATGAAAATTGGAGGGTGAAATAGGCTTAGTGCAGTCAGAACAAGCACTTCAGCTCTGTGTGTGGGGGTGGGGGTGTGCATGTTGTAATGTAGTGTTCCTTCTTTTCTTAATATAGTAACCATCATACTGTTAGAGAAAATAAGACACATAATGCAAGAGTTTAAAAATGCAACCATTAAGTTCTATAAGAATACTTTTTGCAAAATATTTTGTTTCCTTTATATGAAATTGGGCTATGAAATGACACAAAATTACAAATTTTAGGGTCTTGGTTTTAATATGAACACACTTCATAAAATCAATATGAAAAATCATTCAATGTAGTGAATATTACATAGCTCATTTTGAGCTTTGCTGATAATTTGCAACTGTTGTACAACAAGAAAAAAATACTGTAATTTTAGTTACTGATATGGGTTATAGTTATAATTTTTCAGTAATATCCTGGATAACTTTGATCAAATGACCTAACCCATCTTAAACTCATTATCTTCTTTTCTATAAAGGTAATGTTGTCTCACAAGGGTCCTGAGATGATTGAATTTTGCAATGAATGTGAAATGCATTGTAAAATGCAAAATGCTAAATACATTTTGATTTGATAAATTTATCAGCCTTTTTGTATAAGTATTATGATTTGAAATTTAAAAGAACTAGGAATTTAAGAGGAAACAATATCTAAAATGACCACTAGGTTTTAGAAGTTTTATGATCATCTAGCATTAAGTATTAATGAGAGATATTTTATTAGAATTTCCTGGAACATACCAGATATCATTCTACCTCAGGGCCTTTGAACTGGCAGTTTCCTACATCTGAAGGGCCCTCTTCCTTATCCACATGGCTTTCTCTTTATCTCTCTGTCTTTGACCAAATGTTTCTTCCTCAATGAGGCTTTGCTGATCACTCTTTACAACTGTGTAGTCTGCCTCCCCACTCTTCTACTGCTGATTCCTTCACTTTCTTGTCTTTCTTCCTATACCCGTTAACATTTATGATCATCTGGCATACTATATATATAGATATTTATTTGTTTATCTTCTGTATCTACCTCCATGGGAACATAAGCTCAAAAAGAATTTTTATTTGTTTTTTGTACACTACTTTGTCAAGACAATTTTCTAGAATATATTAGGCATCTTATCATCTATCTATCTATCTACCTCTCTCTCTCTGTCTATCATCATCTATGTATCCATCATTTATTTATTAAATGAAAATATATATATTTCTTACTCTAAATTAAACATACAAGTTGTACATAGATCAACAGGTATCATTTTGATGTGTTACATCATTTTCATGGTTAATATATCTGAATACGTATTTGTACCAAACAACACAATTGTATTTTCCTTGCCATAATTACACTACTGGAAATGATAAAAATAATAATGATGATACATATAGCACTTTACATATGCCAGACACTTTTGAAACATTCTACATACAGTAACTCATTTATTTCTTACAACAATCCTTTGAGATAGCTATTATTATATTATCTTCATTTTATTAGATGATAAAAAAAAGGTAAAAATGACCATGGTCAAACTGCATAGTTGATTTTTTCTTTGAATGAAATTTTTGTCGACTTTTGGTGAATCTGTCATTGGTATAATGTTGCAGTTTTGCAACATCTAACAAAAACACATTTTTACCAAATCGTTACTAACTGTAAACATTCCTCAATTCTTTCTTGTGTTTCATAACTTATTTGGAACTTTTGTATATAATACTGCCACTGATTAAAACAATTTTACCATTTAGATTACCAAACAAAACATTATCTTATGCTTGAAAATATTTGTATTATAGCTATGAAAATGACTTTCAGATAAATTTTGAACAAAAAGTTATGCTAAAAAAGCAAGAATAGGAAAATTAGTCAGCATTCATTCTAAAGAAATAACACAAATTTCTATTAAGTATTTTCAGCTAGATTGTAAATGCTTCTTATGAGAAAATTTATCTTATTCAGAGCATACATTAAAAAATGTAAGCAGAAGACTTCAAATACATGGAGAGTTATTGATGTGCTGTATGCTTCATAAAGTTTATTCCTTATATCTGTTCTGCTATTAATATAAAAGAATTATATATTAAAAATACAGAGAGTCTTTTAGATCATTTAAAATCCATTAAAAGCTAAGATATTCTTGTAATTAATTTTCTGCTGAGATGAGAATTCAGAACCTTGAAATAACTTGCAGATGGGCATTGTCATAGTGAAGAGAACCTTTGTCAACTTCCAAGAATCATTTTACCCCCTAGTAAAAATTTAAGGTACATTTATGTCTCATAATCAGGATTGGTGGGCTGGTTCTTAGAAGGAAGATTGGGTGACTTTCAATGCAATTTAATTTTAATGATATTTATTGAACTTAAAATGTCTTTCCTGTGCATTGATTTTGTATCCTGCCACATTACTGAATTGCTGTATGAGTTCTAGTAATTTGGGGGTGGAGTCTTTTGGGTTTTCCACATAATGTATCATGTCATCTGTGAAAAGAGAGAGTTTGAATTCTTCTTTGCCAATTTGAATACCTTTTATTTCTTTTTGTTATCTGATTGCTGTTGCTAGGACTTCTAGGACTATGTTGAACAATAGTTGTGAGAGTGGGCATCCTTGATGTGTTCCTGATCTTAAGGGAAAGGCTCTCAGCTTTTCCCCATTGAAGATATTCACAGTGGGTTTTTCATAGATGGATTTTATGGACTTGAGGAATATTCCTTCTATCCCTATACTCTGAAGAGTTTTAATCAGGAAAGGATGTTGTATTTTGTCAAATGCTTTTTCTGCATCACTTGAGAGGACCATACGTTTCTTCTCCCTCCTCTTATTAATGTGTTCTATCACACTGATTGATTTGCGACTGTTGAACCACCCTTGCATCCCAGGGATAAATCCCACTTGGTCGTGGTGGATGATCCTTTTAATGTATTGTTGGATCCTATTAGCCAGGATTTTGTTGAGGATTTTGGAATTCATACTCATCAGGGATATCGGTCTGAATTTCTCCTTTTTGATGGGGTCTTTGCCTGTTTTGGGGATTAAGGTAATGCTGGCCTCATAGAATGAGTTTGGAAGTTTTCCTTCTATTTCTAGTTTTTGAAACAGCTTCAGTAGAATAGGTATTATTTCTTCTTTGAATGTTTGGTAGAATTCCCCAGGGAATCCATCAGGCCCTGAACTCTTGTTTTTTGGGAGGTTTTTGATCACTGCTTCAATCTTGTTACTGGTTATTGGCCTATTCAGGTTGTCAATTTCATCCTATTTCAGTCTTGTCAGCTTATAGGTTTCCAGGAAGGCCTCCATTTAATCCAGATTGCTCCTCAATTTATTGGCATATAGTTGTTGATAATAATTTCTAATAATTGTTTCTATTTCCTTGGTGTTAGTCGTGATCTCTCCCCTTTCATTCATAATTTTATTAATTTGGGTCCTTTCTCTTTTCTTTTTATAAGTCTGGACAGTGATTTATTGATCTTATTAATTCTTTCAAAGAACCAACTTCTAGTTTCGTTGATCTGATCTACTGTGTTTCTGGTTTCTAATTCATTGATTTCTGCTCCTATTAGCTTCTTCTTTTTAAATGGAAATACCCCTTGGAAAAAAGGTATTTTTCAACTCAATTTTTTATACCTTCGTTCTTTTCCTGATTCTTGAAATAGTGACATAGAGCAAGGCAATTTATTTTGTGGTAATAATATTTGGGAAAGTTTTATCGTGGCATATCATGATGAATATTGTCACTAGCACAAGTTTTTCATTGGGACAACTTATTAGTTATTTATTATTGTGAAAAAATTTTCCCCAAAATTACAGGTATAAACAATACACATTTATGACCTCAAAGCTTCTGTGAGGAACCAGAAGAGACCCCGAATAGCCAGAGGAATACTGAAAAAGAAAAACAAAGCTGGCGGCATCACAATTCCGGACTTCCAGCTCTATTACAAAGCTGTCATCATCAAGACAGTATGGTACTGGCACAAAAACAGACGCATAGATCAATGGAACAGAATCGAGAGCCCAGAAATGGACCCTCAACTCTATGGTCAACTTATTTTTGACAAAGCAGGAAAGAATGTCCAATGGCAAAAAGACAGTCTCTTCAACAAATGGTGTTGGGAAAATTGGACAGCCACATGCAGAAGAATGAAACTGGACCATTTCCTTACACCACACACAAAAATAGACTCCAAATGGTTGAAAGACCTAAACGTGAGACAGGAGTCCATCCAAATCCTAAAGGAGAACACAGGTAGCAACCTTTTCGACCTTAGCCGCAGCAACTTCTTCCTAGAAACATTGCCAAAGGCACGGGAAGCCAGGGCAAAAATGAACTATTGGGATTTCATCAAGATAAAAAGCTTTTGCACAGAAAAGGAAACAGTCCACAAAACCAAAAGACAACCGACAGAATGGGAGAAAATATTTGCAAACGACATATCAGATAAAGGGCTAGTATCCAAAATCTATAAAGAACTTATCAAACTCAACACCCAAAGAACAAATAATCCAATCAAGAAATGGGCAGAAGACATGAACAGACATTTCTCCAAAGAAGACATCCAAATGGCCAACAGGCACATGAAAAAGTGCTCAACATCACTCGGCATCAGGGAAATCCAAATCAAAACCTCAATGAGATACCACCTCACACCCGTCAGAATGGCTAAAATTAACAAGTCAGGGAACGACAGATGTTGGCGGGGATGTGGAGAAAGGGGAACCCTCCTACACTGTTGGTGGGAATGCAAGCTGGTGCAACCCCTCTGGAAAACAGTGTGGAGGTTCCTCAAACAGTTGAAATTAGAGCTACCGTTCGATCCAGCAATTGCACTACTGGGCATTTACCACAAAGATACAAATGTAGGGACCCGAAGGGGTACGTGTACCCCAATGTTTATAGCAGCAATGTCCACAATAGCCAAACTGTGGAAAGAGCCAAGATGCCCATCGACAGATGAATGGATAAAGAAGAAGTGGTATATATACACAATGGAATATTATGCAGCCATCAAAAGGAATGAGATCTTGCCATTTGCAACGACGTGGATGGAACTGGAGGGTGTTATGCTGAGTGAAATAAGTCAATCAGAGAAAGACATGTATCACATGACCTCACTGATATGAGGAATTCTTAATCTCAGGAAACAAACTGAGTGTTACTGGAGTGGTTGGGGGTGGGAGGGATGGGATGGCTGGGTGATAGACATTGGGGAGGGTATGTGCTACGGTGAGCGCTGTGAATTGTGCAAGACTGTTGAATCACAGATCTGTACTTCTGAAACAAATAACGCAACATATTTTAAGAAAAAAGGAGAAGAAGAAGATAACAGGAGAGGAAGAAAAGGGGAGTATGTCAGAGGGGGAGACGAACCAGGAGAGATGATGGACCCTGAAAAACAAACTGAGGTTTCTGGAGGGGAGGAGGGTGGGGGGATGGGTTAGCCTGGTGATGGGTATTGAGGAGGGCACATTCTGCATGGAGCACTGGGTGTTATGAACAAACAATGAATCATGGAACACTGCATCAAAAACTAATGATGTAATATATGGTGATTAACATAACAATAAAAAAAAAAAAGCTTCTGTGAACCATGAATCTGTGTATAGTTTAGCTGCAGTCTTCACAAGGCTAGATTGGTTCCACTTTCAAACTTAGTCACCTGACTATTGGCAGGATTTAGCTCCTCCCATGTTTTCAAACTAGCTGTCAGTGCCTTACAAGCTGTTGTCTGGAAACCTCCCTCAGGTCCTTGCCTCACGGACCTCTCTATGGAGGAAGTTACAACATGGCTCCTTGCTTCATCCGAGTATGCAAGAGGGCAAGAGAGATTACTAAGAGCCATATATAAAGGTGCCTACCATAGTCATTTTTGTCCCAATATATGGTTTGTGGGAATTCCTTCAGGCATAATAAATGTATTGTTTTTGATAAAAATAACATATATTGCCAGAAATTACTTTATTACCAAATGTTGATTTTAGTATTACTGCCAAGCACGCTAGTTATAAAATAACACATATTCTACTAATTGTTATTTTGGGACCACGTTATTTGAAACAGGTGATTACTAAAGGTGTTGCGATTTTTGTAACATATTGCTTATTCAATATTTGGTGAGTGTTACTAGCAACTATTTGGAACAGAAACGTTGAGGAAAGGCATGAAATATTTGCCCAAGGTTTTGTGATTACATGTGAAATACTTTGACAGGAGCTATGTATAGGGAGAAAGCTATAGAGACAAAAACAAACAAACAAACAACAAAAACAAAACCCACAGGATTTTCTAGCGGGAAGTTAATGTGACAAATCAAGCTGACTTATTTCTTTAAACAACTAGATAATCTGAATATATTTCAAGTTATGGTGAGCATTTTGATCTCTATTAACACCAAAGACATCACTTTGGGTACCAAAATAGTAATTTCAGAATAATATAGAGGTGGCTTTTGAATTACTTTAAATGAAAACATTTTTATACACACATAGCATTATTAGTACTTTCTGATAACATATAAACATTATCCCTTGTATCATTGTTTTTTTACTATATTTTTTAATATAGGTCTTTTTACTTCTGCTATACCAAGGGACCGGGACTTGGAGATTCTGACATTTGTTATCTAATTCCCTGGTCTTTAGTTTCCTGGTCTCTAAATGTGGGTATTGGACTCAATGCTGTATAACATCTGGTGTGGATGTATCCATTTTATGAGTTGATGAGCATCAGTTCCTTCAAGAAAGATTTGTACAATTCTTTTGCTTAATTTCTAATGGCATTTAGTGTATGGTAGATGCTTCATAAATATTTGGAGAAAGATGATTAAATTAATGCATGTTAACATTATATTATATATATAATAATTATATATTAATTTATATTAACATTATTTGATATTTATTGAATTCCATTGTATGTTAGATAAGATCCTGGAAGAGAAAAAAGACATTAGGTAAAAACTAAATTAATCTGAAAAAGTTAAATACTTTAGTTAATACTAATGCATCAGTCTTTGTTCATTAATTGTGACAAATGTACCATACTTTGTAAAATGTAAATAATAGGGGAGACTAGGTGAAGGGTATATGGAAATACTCCATAATGGCTTCTGAATTTTTCTATAAAACAAAAACTGTCCTAAAAATTGAAGTTTATTGAAAAGCAAGCAATTTTTTTTTTAATTTTGTTCATTTAGGTACAAAGATTGTCCTTTTCTTAACCTTAATTTTCCAAGTAATCCTTAAAATTTCATCAATTAATTTGTCCTGAGAACTTGTTAGGAAATATTTGGACAGTCAAGAATTAACTATATTTTTTCTTCTGTAATAAGCATATCTGAGAGGTATGAGTTCATCCTTTAAAACTTCAGACTCTTTATTTTCCCTCAGATCAAAAACAAAAGTTGAAAAACAAACCCTGTTCTTGTATATCTCTCCACATCAGCACATTTTTTTTTTACTTCAACTTACAAATATGTCAAGATTTTAAAATATCAAGTGATATGAAAGGCAAATCAGCAATCAAGATAAATTCTTATATTCTGCAGAAACAAACATGTATCACTTTATACACTACCTTAAGAATTCCAGGTCAAAATATGGTGTCTTTAATTCTTAAGTGCTATCAAATACGATACAATAAAAATTATGTCAAAAATTATGAAAATATACTTCATATACAAGCAAAATTAACCTCTCCAGAAAATGTTGGGCTGCCAAATGACCTCAAATTTTCTACAGAGAAAGAAGCACTAGTTTACATTATTTGCACAAATTTTTCTAATTCTTAGTCATATCATACCTTGAATTATCTACTCCAAATGATTTTATCCTATTTACAGTTAATATAATTTAGTTAATATTATGACTTTCCTTTAATAGTTATGTATTTAAAAATATGTCTACATTTGTATTATTTATATATCTATATATCTCGACATATTTATCATTTACAGTGTTCTTTATTCTTTTCTATAAGTTTGTAAATTAAATTCATACCACCTTGGGTCATTTCCCTTCAGCTTGAGAAATGAGTTCCTATGTATTTTTCACAGTATATTTCTAAGTAATTTGTTAATATTTTTTGCAACAAAGGATGGGGACTGCTATTATCCCTACGTTAGGCACTGTGCAAAGAAAAGATAAAAACAGGGCACAGACACAGTGAAATAGCAAAGATCAATAGTAGATGTTTCCTAGGTAGGGAGCGGTTATAAAATCCAAGAATGTAGCACGTCAGATGATGAGAAAGAATATCTCTTGCTAAGGAAACTAGGTCATATTTAGAGTTTCATGTCAAGTGTTCAGGCAAATGGCAATAACATAAGACAATGTTATCAGAAACTGAGTACAAAGTACAGGCCAGGTTGTTTGATCATAGCTATTGTCCAGTTGGCAGAATTAAAGGACCAGATGAAAATAGAAATTCAATAATTTCAAAAACACATAGTTTTGAACAATAGTTTTGAATCCACAGATCGTGGCCAGAGTTCAACATTTGGAGGTTAAGTGGCCTAAGTGAGATAAATGAAGGGGTGTAAAGGCAGTTAGACATGATTTATTTTTTGAAATAAGCAATTTTATGGAAAAGATAAATTTAGATAGATATAAAATAAATTTCAAGTACTTAAATATAAATCCTGATATTTTGCCTGGAAGTAGAAAGAAGTTAAATGATCATACTTAGTTAAAAATTAAATCTGTTTATCAGTGTAGGTTATAATCCTTTTATCAGTGAAGAAAAATTAGAGCGTGTAATGTATATGCCCAAATGTAAAATGACAAAACACTAGTAATCAAAGACATGATTAAATAGAATAAATGGTTAAAAAACCTTGTTAAGTAAAATGAAAACAAAAAGTAAATAAATCTGTAATGCAGTGTGAATCTTGTTTGTGGATTATTAAACAATCTAATTTTTAAAAATTAGAGTCATTAAACACTGAATATGATGAAAATATTTGAATAAACTTGCTCCTAAACCTCAGATGGAATTAATCAATTTCAAAATTCATAGAAGGATGTAGTGAGAAGACTTAATGTGTAGAGTCCCTATAAAAGGCATGCATTTTTGTGAAATGATTACTGTATAAATAGATGCTTTGTTAAATTGAGCTATTTAAATTATGCTACATATTTAATCATATTTATAAATACAGAAGCTTAGGGCAGGTAAGGTATACATTTTTTCAAAGAACTGAATACATTAAAAGTATATTAAAATATATACAAATATTGAATATGACTACATTTAACAATAAATGTATTTCTAGTATCATACTATATATGTATATAGTATATATAGTATGCATATATATATTATGCTCTCTATATTATTGCACCAACCTCTCTAAGATGGAATTTTTAAGTCTGAAATAATCATTTTGATATCTGCTGTAAGGCATTGACTTTTGTGTAATGCTTGTAAATTATGTTGTTATTATAATTATTCTTTCATTATTTAGTTTGCAATACTTTAAAAGTGCTGTGCACACAATAGGTCAATAAATATATGTCGCATGAATGAATGAATGGATGAGTGAATGACTTTATGAGGTACTTAAGATGCTTAAATCTTTGTTTCCTATCTCACTAAGATACTGTATATGCAAACTACCAAATCCCAAGAGGAAATCTCTTCTTGGATGGATAAAGATCAGATTAAACATTCAAAATGCCATACTCAGTTTTTCTTTGGTTCCATTTTATTTTTATATCTATTACTTTTCTTTTGAAATCTTTTAAAAATGACTTCAATATTTACTTTCTCAGGAAAATAGCTATATTCAATAAATTTTTTGTAATACCTAATTGCAAATAATATATGATTTAAGTATTAATCATACCCATGACTGAGAAGGCTGTAAGGAATTTGCAGATACTGAAGACTTTATTTCATCCTCAATTAGTTTCCAAAATCATGGCTTGCTATAAGCCACTAAGGAGGAAATTTCCTGAAGTGGAACATGCCTAATTATTTCTGCTATATCCTTGGTGTCCGTTAAATTTTGCCACAATGAGATCTATGAATTCTACACAACTTAAGTATTTTAGATAATATTAAGATAATAACAGTAGAGTCCTCTAATGATTAGGACTAGGAAAATGAGACATGACTTAATGTTACATTAAAATAATATCTCAAGTTGATATAATGTTGGAGTTTTTTTAAGTGTTTTCATGATAATATATTTCAACTCTGAATTGTTAATGAAATCAAGATATCAAAGTATTCAGAATACATTCTGAATCATGGTCAGAAACTTACCTGACTTTAAATTGCTGCCTTTAACATATAATATATACAAGTTGTTTTTTTTCCTATCCATAGCATGGGTTAGTTTTTATTAAGGTAATAAACAAACCTTATAATGGATCGATTTATAATGGAAGAATGTAGAGGGGGAAAAGGAACCCTGTGTAACTATTGCTACACACTTTCACCTTTTCTACTGTTCTATAATGTACCTGATCTTTTCCTGTGGAGATGAATTACATTTAGTTTTGATTACAGTAAAAATTTCACTGGGCTCATGTTAAAAATCAGTCACACACCAGGGAAGAGTGTTTTGGAAGTAGAGTTCACTTCTTCACATGACTGACATGGTAATAAGACTGTTCAGTGGTAACACTTCGGGCTATTTTGTTTTACAAATTCAATAAACTTTGATCTCCTTGCCATTCTTTAGGACTTTTTTTACACAAATAATGTTAAGACAAAAAAGACAGTTGCTTATTCAAAAGTAAATGGAAAAGTTTGTCTTGTAAGTTGAACATTAAAGATATGCTTCAAAATTTTCATGTGCAGGAATCAGTCTATCAATAATTGACAGACAGCTACCCCAAGGCAGAGACATACTTCCTTCAGAAATGTATGTGGTTATTTATTCATTTATCACTTTTCATTTTTAACTGGAGATGCTCATTGATTTCACCTCTAGGTAAATATACAGAAAGAAACAGCTTTAATCACTCCTCTACCTGATTGATCCTTTCATGTCATTCAAATAAAAGACTGAGTAAATAGGACGACTTTATGCTTTGATTTATAGGTCAAGCTCACGCTCTTGTGTCTCTGGAAAGCAATTTCAGAACCATGAAGTCATCAGGAGAAACAACTTAGCCTCCCTCTAGTACACACTTAACGTTTTTTGGGTTTTATTTTTTTAGCAGTAAAAAATATCCTTGATACTATTAGACAAACTTTAATTTGAGATGATTAGGTATTTAATTAGGTATTTTTTAGGTGTAGGAAATCAGAAGAAGGTGGTACTACTAAATAATAATAATAATAATAAATAATACAGTGAAACTATTACCACTATTTATTGAAGATTTACTATGTGCTAAATACTGCTTTACGTTTTTTTTTTCAAGCTTAAAGAGTTTAATCTTCACAGTTAACTCCAAAACACTATTGTCATCTTACAAATGAGGAAAATGAAGCACAGAAAGGCAATTGAACTTTCCCAAAGTTACTCTATCAATAAGTAAAAAGACTGGGATATGTAGTCAGATAGGCTGCTTCCAAATTTTATAATAATGAATAGCAACTTCTAGTTTTAAATGTCCATAAAGTATGCCAGGGCACTCTCCATGTGCTGTTATGGAACCTAGACGCAGTGCCTAAAACTCAGTCTAGTTATGATCTATGCTTGATTAATGGGTTGGGTTCAATCACTGACTTTAGTGCCTCCTTTTAGATCCAGTAGAGAAATATTGTGACATTTTAATGAAAAGGTCATTAGTAATATATTTTGTTTTTCTTCAGCTTTACTAGATAGAGAATATCAGATCATTTTATCAAGGATTATTCAAGAAAATAATGCCTCAGTCATATCCTCATATCATATCATTATATTATATTGTAATATAAACTTCATAAATTATTTTAAGAAAAATAATGATACTTACATTTAGCTATAAATTCAACAATTTTCCCCATTATGCTTGTGAAGACTCACAAGAGCACAGAAGTGTTAAAACAAAATTGAAAGCATATTTTAATTTTCATATATCTAGAGAATATATTTGAAAACTTTAGTTTCATTGGATATAAAATTGAAATTAGATCTTCACTTTCAAATGTGGACAGGTTAAGTGTATTTCTGATTTAGAAACAGGAAATTTAATAATATCATTTTTAAGTAACACATTTATTATACTTTAAATTATAATGTATATGTGAGTTTTAAGATTTGAGGACTGAGTAAACTATCAAACATTATATATATAATTTATAAACCTTAAATTGAAACAAATACATTTATTAATCAAATACATTACCTCCTAAATTTTGAAGATGAATTTTGAGTAATGGTTTCTGAATTTAGACTTTGTGGAATATTACATAACTTTTCTTTTCCTGGTAAATATGTAGTTTCCTTATCTTGTCTAATTGCTTTTTCTTGTCCAATTGTTTATCTCGTCAAAAATGCTGGTTAGGACTTCCGATATCACATTGAGTAACAGTGGCTAGAGTGGGTACCCTTGTCTTATTCCTGATCTTAGAGAAAAAGCTTACAATATTTTACTGTTGAGTATGATATTAGCTGTGAATTTGTCATATATGGCCTTTATTATGTTGAAGTACATTCCTTCTATACCCAATATGTCGAAGGTTTTTATCATGAGAAGATGTTATATTTTGTCTATTACTTTTTCTATACCTACTGAGATGATCATATAATTTTTATTGTTCATTCTATTATTGTGGTATGTCACGTTTATTGATTTGTTCATGTTGAAAATTTTTGTATCCCAGGGATAAATCCCACTTGATCAGGGTGTATGATCCTTTTAATATGCAATAAAATGAATATCTAAATTAGAAATGAAGAAGTAAAATTATCTTTATGTGAAGATTATATCATCTTACATACAGAAAATGTTAAAGACCCCACCAAAAATGTTGGAATTAATAAAAAAATTACTAAAGTTGCAGGATATAAAGTCAACATACGTAAATCAGTTGTGCTCCTATACATTAACAACAAAATATCTGAAAAAGAAATAAAGAAAATAATCCCATTAAAAATAGCATGAAAAAATAAAATAATTAGAAGTTTAACCAAGGAAATCAATGATCTCTACCACAAAAACTATAAGACTTTGACACACACACACACACACACACACATAAACTAAAGAAGATACAAACAAATAGAAGGGTAGCTTGTGTTCATGGATTGGGAAAATTGTTATTGTTAAAATGTTCATACTACCCGAAGGAATCTACACATTCAATGCAATCCCAGTCAAAATAACACTAGCACTTTTCACAGAACTAGAACAAACAATTCTAAAATGTTTATGGAATAAGAAAAGACCCTGAATAGTGAGAGTAATGTTAAAAAGAAAAGCAGAGTGGGAGGCATCACAATCCCACACTTCAAGCTGTATTACAAAGCTCTACTCACCAAGACAGTATGGTACTGGCACAAAAGCAAACACATAGACCAATAAAACAGAACAGGGAATACCGAAATGGACCCACAGCTATATGGTCAACAAATCTTCAGCAAAGCAGGAAATAATATCCAGTGGAAAAAAGACAGTCTCTTTAACAAATGGTGTTGGGAAAACTGGACAGCAACATGGGAAAAGAATGAAACTGGACTGTTCTTACACCATACAAAAAATAAATTCAAAATGGGTGAAAGACCCAAATGTAAGACAGGAAACCATAAAAATCCTAGGCAGCAACCTCTTGACCTTGACCACAGCAACTTCTTACTAGACATGTCTCTGGAGGCAACAGAAACAAAGGCAAAAATGAACAATTGGGACTTCATCAAGATAAGAAGCTCCTGCACAATGAAGGAATCAAAAAAACTAAAAAGCAACCGAAAGAATGGGATAAAATATTTGCAAATGACATATTGGATAAAGGCCTAATATCCTAAATGTATAAAGAACTGATCAAAATAAACAGCCAAAAAATAAGTAATCTAGTTAAGAAACAGGCAGAAGACATGAACAGATATTTCTCCAAAGAAGACATACAAGTGGTTAACAAACGCATGAAAAAATGCTTAACATCACTCATCATCAGGGAAATACAGATCAAAACCACAATGAGATACCACATCACACCTGTCAGAAAGGTTAAAATTAGCAACTCAGAAAACAACAGATGTTGGCAAGGGTGAGGAGAAAGGGGAACCCTCTTGCACTGTTGGGTGAGTGGGAATGCAGACTTATGCAGCCACTCTGGAAAACAATATGGAGTTTCCTCAAAAAGTTAAAAATGGAGCTACCCTACAACCCAACAACTGCACTACTAGCTATTTATCCCAAGAGATACAAAACAGCTGATTTGAAGGGGCACATGCATCCCAATGTTTATAACAGCACTATCAATAATAGCCAAATTATGGAAAAGCCCAGATGTCCATCGACTGATGAATGCATAGAGAAGGTATAGTATGTGTGTGTGTGTGTGTGTGTGTGTGTAATAGAATATTACTCAGCCATCAAAAAGAATGAAATCTTGGCATTTGCAACAACATGGATGGGGATAGAATGTATTATGCTAAACAAAATAAGTCAGCCAGAGAAAGACAAATATCATATGATTTCACTCATATATAAATGTAAGAAACAAAACGGATAAACATAGGGAAAGGGAAGGAAAAATAAGATAAAAACAGAGGTTACTGGAGGGGAGGTGGGTAGAGGGAGGAGCCAAATGGGTGATGGGTATTAAGGAGGGCACTTGTTGGGATGAACACCGTAATATGTATATGTAAGTGATGAATCACTAAATTCTGCTCCTGAAATCAATACTGCACTAAATATTAACTAACTTGAATAGAAATAAAATTTTAAAAATTAATAAATAAAATAAATTCAATGCAATCCTTATTAAAATTCTAATGGCATTTTTCACAGAAATAGAAAAAGCAATCTTAAAAATTTTATGGAGCCACAAAAGACCTCAAATAACCAAAGCAATGCTGAGGAAAAAACACCAACACAAACCTGGCGGCATCATACTTTCTGACTGCAAACTCTATTACAAAGCTATAGTAATCAAAACAGTATGGTACTAGCTTAAACAGACGCATAGACAAATGGAACAGAAAAGAGGGTCTAGAAGTAAAATCCTATATATATATATGGATATATATATAGGATATATATATATATATATATATATATATATAGTCTCTCTCTATATATATATTCTCTCTCTCTCTCTCTCTCTCTCTCTCTATATATATATATATATATATATATACACATAGTCCATTTATATTGGAAAAAGGAACCAAGAATACTAAATGGGGAAATAATACTCTTTTCAACAAATGGTATTAGGAAAACTAGGTAACCACATGCAAAAAAAGGAAATTGTCTTCTATCTTACATCTCTCTTGAAAATTAACTCAAAATGGATAAAAGACTTAAAAAATGGATTAAGGACTCAAACATAAGACCTGATACCATAAAACTCATAGAAGGTGGGAGGATGCTCTTTTCATTGGCCTTGGCAATGATATTTTGAATATAACACCATAAGCACAATCAACAAAAGCAAGAATCAACAAGTGAGATTACTTCAAATTAAAATACTTCTTCAGAGCAAAAGAAACAATCAACAAAATGAAAAGGCAACATGCAGAATGGAAGAAAGTATTTGCAAACCATATATCAAGTAAGGGGTTAATATCCACAGTAAATAAATATATAAATACCCATACAATTCAATAATAAAAGACAATTAAAAAATGGCAGAGGAACTGAATAGACATTTTTCCAAAAAAGAGCTCTAAATGACCAACAGATACATGAATAAATGCTCAACATCACTAATCATCAGGGAAATGCAAATCAAAAGCACAAGATTATCACCTCACACATATTAGAATAGCTATCATCAAGACAAGAGATAAGTGATGGTGAGGTTTGGAGAAAGGGAATCTTTGTACACATTGGTGGGAGTGTAAATTAGTTCAGCCACTATGAAAACACTATGAAGGTTCCTAAAAAAATTAAACTTAAAATACCATATGATCGATTCAGCAATATTGCTTCTGGGTATATGTTCACAAGAAATGAAGACAGTATATTGAAAAAATATCTGCATTCCTATGTTTATTGCAGCATTATTCATAATATGGAAATTCAAAATATGGAAACAGTTAAGTGTCCATTAATAGAAGAATGAAGATGTGGCATAGATAGGCAGATATAGATGATAGATGATGATGATGATGATGATGATAGATAGATAGATAGATAGATAGATAGATAGATAGATGATAGATGATAGATAGATAGATGATGATAGATAGATAGATAGATAGATAGATAGATAGATAGATAGATAGATAGATGATAGATAGATGATAGACAGATAGATGATAGATAATATTCAGCCCTGAGAAAGAAGGAAATCCTGCCATTTGCAATAACATGGATGGACCTTGAGGGCATTATGCTAAGTGAAATAAGTCAGACAGAGAAAGACAAATACTACATGATTTCACTTATATGTGGAATCTAAAAAAGCTGAACTCATAGGAACAGAGAGTAGAAGGATGGGTACCAGGGGCTAGGGGGTAAGGAAATTGAAGAAATGTTGGTTAAAGAAAATAAATTTGCAGTTAAGAAATGAAGAAGTTCTGGAGATCTAATACACAGCATTGTGATTATAGTCAACAATACTGTATTATATAATTCAAAGTTGCTAAATGGCTAGATATTAACTTCTTAACACAAAAATTAAATAATTACTTGATGTAATAGTGATATTAGCTAACACTATGGTGATTATCATATTGCAGTATATAAATGTATCAACATGTTATGCATCTAAAACTTACACCATGTTATATGTCAATTATATTCTAATAAAAGATATGTAGTTGATTTATTAGTCTACCCAATTATAATACGTATATGTGTGTGAAAACATTTGGAAATCGGAAGAAAACACAAACAGTATTTCATTACTATTAATCAACTTAAGTTTGACTTTTGTTATTGGATTTTAAATTTCTTTTCAGCATAAAGGCTACAGATTTAGGTAATCCCATGATTATTTTAGCAACCATTAACAGACTTTATCTTCACAAGTAACTTCTAGAATCTCTAGTTATAAGGATAAAATTTACAGTAATTCCAATTCTCTCTGATTTAACAGTACACAAGAAATATTAACAACCCTTAAATTTGTAGCTCCTACCTTGGTATGCTATTATACTTTTTAACTGCATGTCCTCTCTATGTCTCTCCCTTCCCCTGTCCTCCACTTTATTTCAATGTACACTTGACATTAGATGTCTTAAATTTGTGATGAGATAGTTACATTAAAGATATGCTAACTGATACTTATATTTCCTTTTCTCACTTTGTAAATCACTTAGTTTTTTTATTTTTGCAGATTCTTTATGTTTTATTATTATTTTATGTTAATCACCATACATTATAGCATTAGTTTTTGATGTAGTGTTCCATGATTCATTGTTTGCATATAACACCCAGTGCTCCATGCAGAACGTGCCCTCTTTAATACCCATCACCAGGCTAACCCATCCTCCCACTCAAATTCCCTCTAGAACCCTCAGGTCGGTTTTCAGAGTCCATTGTCTCTCATGGTTCATCTCCCCCTCCTATTTCCCCCCCTTCATTCTTCTCCTCCTGCTATCTTCTTTTTTTTTAATGTATATTGTATTATTTGTTTCAGAGGTACGATCTGTGATTCAGCAGTCTTGCACAATTCACAGCACTCACCATAGCACAGACCCTCCCCAGTGTCTATCACCAAGCCACCCCATCCCTCCCACCCCCCCACCACTCCAGCAACCCTCAATTTGTTTCCTGAGATTAAGAATTCCTCATATCAGTGAGGTCATATGATACATGTCTTTCTCCGACTGACTTATTTCGCTCAGCATAACACCCTCCACTTCCATCGATGTCATTGCAAATGGCAAGATTTCATTACTTTTGATGGCTGCATAATATTCTATTGTATATCTATATACCACATCTTCTTTATCCGTTCATCTGTCGATGGACCTTTTGGCTCTTTACACATTTTGGCTATTGTGGACATTACTGCTATAAACATCGGGGTGCACATACCCCTTCATATCCCTACATTTTTTCTTTGGGGTAAATCACTTCTGTACAAATATTTTACAATGCATTAAAGCAAAAATTGGACACTTCTTTATTCTGATGCATTTGATCTGAAAATCTAGGAATTCAGATTACAGGATGTATTTATTTGTAAATGGAATACAAATATATACAAATATACATGTAAATATTAGGCTGTATTATAAAAATACCCAAGCTTAGATAACTAAATGAATAAATAAATAATAATCTCTATGTTTTTTTTTTTTTTTTTTTTTTTTACAAAACATACTTGCTTGCACCATCTTGGGCATAATAAAATTACTGTAAAAGCACACTATCGCTCAATATGCTACCAAAATATAACGTCTAGATATTGGATGATGTGATTTTTTTCTAAGCTTAGTTGTTTGTATATATTTGTTCATTTCTTTAAAAAAAAAACAGGGGCCTTTACACACCAGCCATTTTACTATTTTATCAGAAACTGGAATCTATATTAATCACTTATGACACTCAACTTCAGTTTCTATAAGCTACCCACTGATCAATCCACAAAAATGAACACTGTGAATCAGTGTTGACATGAAAGAATCACAGACAGAAGATGATAGAATATATTGGATACACAAGAGCATAGAGTGCTATATTCTTGTAAATTAAAACAGACACTGAAACAAGAGTAATTCTAGCACGGATTTTATATCCAAAACCTAGTTTTTGCCTTATCTCTGTCTGTGACATTAAGCCCAACTCACCAGTTCTATTTCAGTCTTATCCAGAAACTAGCTCAGTTTTTGTTGTTGTTCACGACCCTGCACTTAAATGTAATAAGGTCCTTCTAAACTCATCCAAGACGCATTGGATTATTAAAACGTTTTTTGTTAAGACAAATTTTCTAGAGAAGTTTTCAGTTGACAGCAGTAGGGAGGAAAAAGTTTAGATATTTCTCCTATATATATACTCCCTGCCTCCATCCATACATAGCCTTCCTCATTATCAATATCTCTCATTAGAGTGGTACATTTGTACAAATGATGAACCTATAGTGACCCATCATAGTCATCCAAAGTCCATAGTTTATATTACAGTTCATTCTCAGTGTTGTACATTCATTGGGTTTGAAAAAGTGTATAATGGTATGTATCTATCATTCGATTATTATTCAGAATACTTTCATTGCCCTAAAAATCTGTGCCTTACCTATCCATTCCTCTGCCACCCCTAGACCCTGACAACCATTCGTCTTTTTACCATGTCCATAGTTTTGCCTTTTCCAGAAAGTCCATAGTTGAAATCATACAGTATATAGACTTTTCAGATTAGCTTCTTTCACATAGGAATATGCATTTAAGTTCCTCCTTGACCTTTCATGGCTTAATAACTCATGCCTTTTTCTCAGTAAATAATATGTTATTGTCTGGATGTACCACAGTTTATTTATCCATTCACTACCTGAAAAATACCTTGATTTTGCTTCCAAGTTATGGCAATTATGAATACAGCTGCTATAAACATGAGTGTGCAGGTTTTTACATGGGCACAGTTTTCAAATTCTTTAGTAAATACCAAGGAGCACAATGGCTGGGTCTATGGAAAGAGTACATTTAGTTTTGTAAGAACTGCCAAACTGGCTTACAAACTGGCTTTACCATTTTTAATTCCCCCTACCGATAATTTGGTTCCTGTTGCTTCACATCCTCTCCAGCATTTGGCAGTATAAGTGTTCCATATTTTGGCCATTCTAGTGTGTAGTGTATCTCACTACTGTTTTAATTTACATTTCCCTGTTGACATATATGTGGAACATTTTTTCATGTGCTATTTATCATCTATATATCTTCTTTGCTGAGGTGTCTGTTGAAGTCTTTGGCCCATATTTTAATCAAATTGTTTTCTTGCTGATTTTTAAGAATTCTTTGTATATTTTGGATAGCCACCTTTTATTAGATATATCTTTTGCAAATATTTTCTCCCAGTCTCTGGCAGGTCTTCTTGTTCTCTTGACATTGTCTTCCATAGAGCAGAAGTATTTTTGTTTTGTTTTTAGTGAAGTCCTATTTATTATTTCTTTCATGGATTGTGCCTTTAGTGTTGTATCAAAGAGTCATTGCTATACCCAAAGTAATCTAGAATTTCTCCTATTATCTTCTAGTTTTATAGTTTTGCATTTTACATTTAGATCTATGATCCATTTTGAGTTAATTTTTGTGAAATGTATAAGGTCTGTGTCTAATTTCATTTTTTTGCATATGGATGTCCAGTTGTTCCAGCATCATTTGCTGAAGAAATTATCTTTGCTCAATTGTATTGCCTTTACTCCTTTATTAAAGATCAGTTGACTATATTTATGGGATTCTATCTCTGGTCTCTCTATTCTCTTTCTTTTCAAATATTACATCGAAATATTTGTCTATTCTTTTGCTAATATCACACTATCTTGATTTCTGCAGCTTGATAGTAAATCTTAAGTGTCAGTTCTCTGATTTGTTCTCCTTCAATATTGTGTTGGCTATTCTGGATCTTTTGCCTCTCCATATAAACTTTAGAATCAGTGTGTAAAATATCAACAGAATAATCTGCTGGGATTTTGATTGGGATTAAATTAAATCTATAAATTGAGTTAAGAAAAACTGACATCTTGACAATACGGTGTCTTCCTATTCATTAACCAAATGGAGTGTCTCTAAGTTTATTTAGTTGTTTGATTTTGTTGATTAGCATTTTGTTGATTTTCTCATATGTATCTTGTACATATTTTGACCTGTGTTTAATTTTTGTGCACTAATGTAAATGGTATTTAGGCATTTTGCTTTTAATTTTAAATTCCATTTGTTCATTACTGGAATATAGAAAATTGATGGACTTTTGTATATTAACCTTGGCTCCTGCAACTTTGCTATAATTGCTTATTAGTTTCGGGAATGTTATTGTCTTTTCTTTTGGCTTTTATATATAGTCAATCATGTTATCTGCAAGGAAAAAAACTTTTACTTCTCTCTTCCTTTAGTATGCCTTTTGTTTCTTTCCTTTGTTTTATTGCACTAGCTAGAAACTATACTGAAAAGAAGTGGTGAGAGAAGACATCTTGCCTTGCACCTGATCTTTGTGGGAAAGCTTTGACTTTGTCACTATTAATTATGTTAGCTGTCGATGTTTTGTAAATACGTTTGTAAAAATATTTGTAAAATATATTTGTAAAAACATTATTTATTAAGATGAGGAAGTTTCATCTATTCCTAGTGCACCGAGAGTTTTTTTAATTATGGATGGTTATTGGATTTTATCAAGTGCTTTCTCTGCTTCTGTTGATATGATCATGTGAATTTTCTTTTGTAGCTTGTTGATGTAATGCTTTACATTAATTGATATTCAAATGTTGAACCAGCCCTGTATACCTGAGATAAATCCCATTTGGCCATGGTATGTAATTTTTTTATAGCAGTGTCAGAACTCATCTGAGCCCTGTGCTTTCTGTTTTGGGAGGTTATTAATAATGGGTTCAGTTTCTTTAATAGGTGTAGGCCTATTCAGATCATCTATTTCTTCTTGCATGAGTTTTTTTCAGATTGTGTCTTTTAAACAACTTGTACATTTTATCTAGGTTATCAAATTTGTGGGCATAGAGTTGTTTGTTGTATTTATTTATTATCCTTTTAATGTCCGTAGAATCTGAAGTGATATTTCCTCTTTCATTTCTGCTGTTAGTAATTTGTTTCCTCATTCTGTTTATTGTTGGTTAACTTGGCTAGAGAATTATTGATTTCATTGTTCTTTTCAAAAAAACAGCTTTTGGTTTTGTTGATTCTCTCTATTGATATCCTATTCTCAATTCCATTGATTTCTTCCCTAATTCTTATTATTTCCTTTCTTCTGCTTACTTTGGATCTAATTTGGCCTACTTTTGCTGTTTTTCTAAGGTGAAAACTTTGATGATTGATTTTAGTAGATCTTTCCTATTTTCTAATATATACCTTCAATGTCATAAATTTCCCTCTAAGCACTATTTCTAATGCATCCACACATTTTGATAAGTTGTGTTTTCATTTTTCTGTGGTTCAAAATATTTTCAAATTTCTCTTGAGATTTATCATTTGTTGTTTGGAAGTTTGTTGTTTAATCTCCAAGAATTTTGAGAAATTTCAGCTATATTTCTTTCATTGATTTCTAATTAAATAAATTTCTAACATAATTCCACTGAGGATTGAAAGCAGAAATTATTTTATTTCTATTCTCTAAAATTCAATAAGCTGTGTTTTATGGTCTATCTTCCTGAATATTCCATATGTGAGCTTGAGAAAAATGTGTAGTCAGATGTTATTGAATGAAATCATCTATGATGTCAATTATACCCAAATGATGGTTGATGCTGTATTCTACTGTTGTTGGATGAAGTAGTGTGTAGATGTCAATTATATCCAGTTGATGAATGATGTTTTTGAGTTCCACTGTGTCCTCACCGATTTTATGCCTGCTGTATCTGTCCACTTCTGATAGAGGGGTTTTGAGGTCTCCAACTATCATAAGTGTGTTATTCTACTTCTTTTTGTAATTCGATTAGTTTTTGCCTCATGGAGTTTGATGCTATATTGTTAAATACATATACATTAAAGGTTGTTATGGCTTATTGGAGAACTGACCTCTTTATCATTATATAATGCCCTTATTTATCCTTGATAACTTATCTCGCTTAGAAGTCTGCTCTGTCTGAAATTAATATAACTACTGTTTTCTTTTGATTCATGTCAGCAAGGTGTATTTTCTCTATCCATTTAATCTATGTGTCCTTATAGTTACAGTGAGGATCTGTATACAATTTTTAGTTGGCTCTTGTGGGGTTGTTTTTGTTTGTTTGTTTTATCTAATTTAACAGTCTGTCTTTTATTGGTGCATTTAGACAACTGACGTTCACAATGATTATTGATATAGTTAATATCTACCATATTACTACTGTTTTCCATTTGATGGCCTTGTTCTTTGTTCCTTTTCTTTCTGTCTTCCACTCTTTTCCTGCCTACTTTAGTTTTAATTAATCATCTTATATGACTCCATTTTCTCCATTTTCTGAGCAGTATACGCATAAAGCTAGATAATCTAAGTTAAATTTCAAATAACACTATACTACTTCATGGGTGTTGTGAGTATCCCTCATCCCTCCCTCATGTATCTTGTATAAACGCTGTCATTTATTTCACTTATAGGTAGACATACATAAGCCTCTCTCTAAATATAAGCATCAAATAGATTGTTGGTATTTTTATTTTGAACAAAATGTTCTCAGTTCAATTAAGAATAAGAAAAATAAAGTTTATTTTTAAAGATTTACTTACTTATTTGAGAGAGAGAGAGAGAGAGAGCATGAGTGGGAGGGGCAGAGGGAGAGGGAGAGAGAATCTAAAGCAAACTCTGCACTGAGCACTGAGTTGCACTTGAGGCTCGATCCCAGGACCCTGAGAACATGACCTGAGCTGAAACCAAGAGTCAGACGCTTAACTGAGTACAAGGCACAGGCACCTCTGAAAGTTTTTTACATTACCTTCACTTATTCCCTTTTATGCTCTTCCTTACTTTATGTAAATCCAAGTTTCCGACCTATATTATTTTTTCTCTCTCTAAAGAACTTCTTTTAACCCTTCTGGTAAAGCAGGTCTACTGGCAACAAATCTGATTTTTGTTGGTCTGACAAAGTCTATTTCTGCTTCACTTTCCAAAGATAGTTTCTTAGGTTACAGAATTCTAATTTTTTTGTTTTATTTCTGTACACTTTAAATATTTCACTTCAGTTTCTTCTTGCTTTCATGGTTTCTGAGGAAAAGTCAGATGTGATTCTAATCTGTGTTTCTTTATATATAACGTATTTTCCCTCTGGAGTCCTTTAGGATTTTTTTAGTCTTTGATTTTATTTATTTTATTTATTTATTTATTTATTTATTTATTTATTTATTTATTTGGTATTTATCTTGCTTAGTGTTTTCTGAGCTTCCTGTGTCTATAGTTTTGTGTCTAACATAAGTTTGGGAGAAATTTTCAGTTCTTATTACTTAAAATATTTCTTCTGTTCCTTTCTTTCTTCTCCTGGCATTCCCATCACATATATGTTATACCTTTTATAATATTTTCCCATAATTCTTGGATATTCTCTGCTGTTTTTTTTTTTTTTTGCTTTTGCTTTTCAGTTTTGGAAGTTACTATTGTCATGTCCTCAAGCTTAGAGATTCTTTCCTCAGCTGTTTTCTCTAATAATGAGTCCATCAAAGGCACTCTTCATTTCTGTTGTAGTGTTTCTGATACCTAGCATTTCTTTTTGGTTCTTTCTTAGAATTTCCATCTCTCTGCTTACACTACACACCTTGTTCTTGCATGCTACTTTATCCAGTAGCGCTCTTAAAACAGTAGTTATTTTAAAGTCCTAGTCTGAAAATTCCAACTCCTCTGCCGTATCTCTGCTCTAACTCTTTAGTGTTTTATGCCTTTTGGTATACCTTCTAATTTTTTTTCTTGATGGCTGGACATAATGTACCCAGTAAAAGGATCTGCTATAAATAGGTTTTTAGTAATATGGTGGTGAGGTATGGGGGGATGGAAAGGGTTCTATGGTTTTATGACTAGAAAATTTTCTAGTATATCTAAATGTTTTCTCCCTGCCTAAATGGGACAAGATAACTAAAGTAAGTTGGAGTTGGTTATTTTCTTTCCCCCATGGCAGTTATTCCCTGATACTACCCCAGCATCTTAGGCTCTGGTCAACTAGATTCTGCTGAGTGCAAGCCTGGTTAAAACAAAGTTCTCTAGTGTATTACAGCATGGTTTCCTTTCCTCTCCTCCTGCTGGAAGCATTAGGAGATTTGTCTTCAATAATTACTAATGGGAACCTGACTGAGATAATGTAGGTAAATCTCACAATATTGTGGGTACTCCCCTATGATTGGATCCCCCTAGAGGTTTTAACTCTCAGAGTTATCCATACTGATTTTCTAGCAATTTGTCATTTACAGTTCAGATTTTCCTATCCAGGCACTGGTTCCTGTTGTCTTTCCTCTTATGAATCTCTGCTTCAGTAAGCCGTGACTCCCTGTATTTTCCTGTCTTTCTTTTCAATCTTGGTGACAATGGTTTGCCCTGTGTTCTGCCCTCTCTTACATATTCAAGGAGAGTTGTTGATTTTTCAGTAGGTTCAGGTTTGTATTTGTCTTTAGGACAAAATGGTGACTTCCAAGCTCCTTAAATGTAGGATTAGAAACCATAAGTCTCCCTAAATTTTTGCTGATCAGTGAGATTAGTATCAACAAATTTAGAGATGATAGAATTGAAAAGGGAAAAAAAAAAACTTTTCAGAAAAAAGCAAAGAGAAATGCACAGAGAAAGCTTCCTGAGGAGGAGTTTGCATTTGAACTAGGTTCTAAGAGATATAGATTTTGATCAGGTGATGATTGATAGATTTTTGGCAAAGAAACTGAAATATATTATAAAATATCCCATAGTTTCTCAAGATAAAAGTGAAGGATATAAACGAAGGAAAGGTTTTTGAATCCTTACATGTGGAACTGGAAGTCAGAAGTCTTCCCAACTTTGAATTTTTCAATGCAGATCTTTTGATGCATTGATACTATGCTAGTTTCATTCCATTTTTGTTTACCTATTTATTATTTATGTTACTATTAACTAGACCCTAAGTATAATTCTGCTCATGTTTGTATAGACTGTGCATCTATCTTGTTTGACCAGCTCTAGTTCTTCCTCAATTCTGGGTCTAATTATAGAAACTTTGCTTTTTAATTCCCAAGAAAATATTCTTCTTTTTTGCATATATTATTTTTTCCATTACCAAGACACTGAGTATGAATCTAAAACATACTGAGAAGTATTTCAAGTTGAACAATAAACTCTTGCTATGTTAGCATTAAAATATTGCCCTGCTACTTACATTAAATGATGATCATTGGTTTCTTTGCCTTTAAGGACTATTCATCTCACATTAAATAGATATTCCTAGGGAAACTTTCAAACCACTTTCTTTTGAGTCATTTATTCTTTGATCTTCATTCTTCCAGGTCAAATATGAAATAGAAGAATGTCAGGATACTTTTTTTTTTCTTTTCCCATATCTTTTAATACATTTGTCCAACTTAGAGTTAAATAGACTCTAGAGTTGTGTATTTGGGGGTAAGTTAGTATTTATTTCCCTGTTTATAAAGATAGTACAAAAGTCCATGATTAGATTGCTGAGAATATTGAAGAAGGTAAGCATATAAAATGCCTAGGAATGTCATACACATTAGCTACAGGGTGATATTTCAAATGGAAAATTGTAGAGTGCAGGAACTAATATATCAAGAATTTTATAATGGGAACTCAAAAATAGTAGTGTGAAAACACTATGTAGGAAAGTACTTTAAAAAATGGTCTCAAGTTCAAGCCATCCCTTACATTTAATTTCTTTATGTTTCAAAGATTTTCTTTTTCCACTTAGATGACTCAATATAATGCAATTCCAACAAGGGCTCTTTTAAGACTAACACAATGTCTTTCATCATACTTTCAATGTTCAGAATTCTTCAATGTCACCCTATTATTTTTGGAATAAACATTATGGTGGGGTGTCTTTAATCCTTTCTAACATTACATCGCATTAGGACATGCACAAAGATTCTTTTTTATTCCTTTTCTTTTTTCCCACCCAAATTGATGACATTTGTGATGGTTAATTTTATGTGTTGTGATTAGGCCAAAAATTACTCACATATCTGTCAAACATTTTTCTGGGTATTTCTTTGAGTGGGTTTTTGGATGGGATTAACATTTAATGAATAGAGTAGAGAATATTGCCCTCCATAGTGTGCTGGGCCACATCCAATCGATTAAAGGTTAGAATAGAACAAAAAGACCGACCCTCCTCCATGTAAAAAAAAAAAAAAAAGAAGGAAAGAAAGAAAAATTGAAAAAAAGAAAAAAATTCTCTCACAGGTTTCCTTTGGACTTCATCTGTACCACTGGCTCTCCTTAGTCTTTTTTTTGGGGGGGGGAGCTCTCCTTAGTCTTGAGCCTTCTGGCCCACAATGTGGATTTGGATTTGCCAGTTATCATAATTATATAAATTAATCATTAATAGCAAATATTTTTCTATTTATCCACATATCTGAGTGGTTCTGTATCTCTCGAGAACCATGACTAGTACAACCTCTTTTAATTGCTGTAGTGCAAAATAAATGTTCTTACAACATTTTCCATGATTTGGCAACATTTGAACTGCTCAGTAATCTTGAATTAGACAATTAATTTAAACTTTACCATCATTCTGCCCTTGGACATAAACCCCGATATATTATCTTATGTCTACTAGAATTTATATAAACACCATGTTTCCTAAATGCACCAGCTGTGTTCTAGAAAAACAATGCAAGCTTAAAAAACTTATTTCATCACACTATTATATTGGATTTCTGTTGCTCAATATATAAACATTATGGATTTACCTGAACATTCTTTTTTCCTCCACAATAGTCCCCTCTTATCCATGCGTGGTATGTTTCAAGATTCCCAGTGGATGCTTGAGACCACAGACAGTACTAAACACTATATATACCATGTTTTTTCATATATATGTATATATATATGTATATATATATATACCTTTGTATGTATAGAGTTTAACTTATAGATTATACACAATAAGAGGTTAATAATAACTACTAATAAAATAGAATAATTATAATAATATACTGTAATAAAAGTTATGTGAATGTAGTTTCTTAATATATTTTATTTTACTATACATAGCTTTCTTGTTCTTGTGATAATGTGAGATGACAAAATGCCTACATGAAATGTTAATCAGTATCACTCAGCCCATAAAATAAAACAATCTGCAAAATTTTACTTCTTACTATTCCCTTTTATCCTTGAAGTTGTACCTTGAGTTTTCTTCATATTCTCTCCACCTTCAAACCTCATAGGGAATTGGATATAATGAAGATAATGAATTAGAATCAACAATAATGCTAGTTATCACATTAGAGGAGAAATTAGAGACACTTGAAATATTTCTTGAATCTTCATAAATTCCCATTGTGAATGACATGATGAACCTGATTTAATAGACCAGAAAGAACTCAGAGAAATTCAATAATTGTTTCAAATTTGAGAAGGAGTTTGAACACTGGGTTCTATCACTAAGCAGTATATATTCTTTCTTTAACACCATGTTAATAAATTAGGCCTAAATTTTGTGATCAAGTTGACAATAAAGTCTGAGTATTTTCTATGAGCATCACATTGAATGTTGGTGCAAATATTCAGACACTGGACATGTGCAGATTTAAATGCTTGGTTTTTCTTTTAATTTTAGGCATATATTTACTTTCAGTCAAATTTTGAAACAGTTTGAATTGGGAAAAATGAAACAAATATTCAGACACCAAGGCAAAATATTTATAAAGGACAAATCTATGAAATCATTAATTGACAATAAAATTATACATGTTAATACTAGTATCATGGAACTAATTTTGCCTAGTAGAGAAAACATAATCCTTTTTCCAACAATCATATGTCAGCTAAAGCATTTCAATTGTAAATATCAAGTAAAAAGCATATTAAATGTGGGTAATGATGTATATTGGACAAGTTCAATATTCGTATTTCTATCTCACTACTGAATAATAAAATCATAGAACTTAGAGAATCTGGGGCGCCTGGGTGGCTCAGTCGTTAAGCATCTGCCTTCGGCTCAGGTCATGATCCCAGGGTCCTGGGATCGAGCCCCGCATCGGGCTCCCTGCTCAGCAGGAAGCCTGCTTCTCGCTCGTCCACTCCCCCTGCTTGTGTTCCCTCTCTCGCTGTGTCTCTCTGTCAAATAAATAAATAAAATATTAAAAAAAAAGAACTTAGAGAATCCAAAATTTTCTGTATATTAAATAAAGCTTACTCTAGGCAATTTGATGACATACAACCAATTTAATAGAGCAAAATTTACTTCAGCAACATGAAAAAATTATTTGAGAAGGTAAGTGTCTTGTAACTTGGAAGAGATAATTTTTTCTTTGTTTCTGCTGCTTCTTCAAGGTCTTTGATAACCAGAGGCTGTGTTTTAGAAATTTATTATTAACTAAAGGAATACATTTCATGAGACAGGATATTGCTTAAAGAACCTTATAGCTTTTAAAGTGCACAAATAAAGCTAGCTTGAGTTGTGTTTTTCCAACTCCCTGAAAATCCAAAGTTCTTATATATAAAGAGATGATAAAAAAAAAGAACAAAACTCTTTTTCTTCATGTTCTCTCCCAGGAAAGGAAAGAATTTGTCAAAGCCACAGTTTTAAAGGCTTTTTATGCTCATCAAAATTTTGATAACCACTGTAAAAAGTAGACCAAAAAAAAAAAATTAAACATGTTAACTGCTCTGAATTCCAGAGTGCCCTGCAGATATCTATGGTAGAATTTCATAAAATATTTGGTTCAAGGAAACGTAAGCCCTGGGTAAGCTGATATTCAATAAGCATAATTTGATTTCATTTGCCACTTTAACAAACTTTTTAGTCATTACTGAATAATGCTGGGCCCTGCTTGTTTTCCATGCCAAATCAGCATACTCTCACATTCTCTATAGATGTTACAGAAATTAAACCTAAATTAATGATTGTATAAATTTTTATATATTCTGTCTATAACTGACACATTTCCAATAGTTTCAAAATGTATAAGTAATATATTACTAAGATAGAACATTAATGTTAGCTCTGACTTTTGCTCCTTCATGAAACTTTGCATTTAACCCTAAATTTTGTCATCCTTCTAGATTTTAATATTACTAATAATTTAGGTAATTGATTAATTAAAATATTTTCTAGACAGAGATGTTTTACCAGATTACCCACTTGCACATAATTTTGGTGGTTGTTGTTTTTTTTTTATAGACACATTTTTCACAGAATTATCTAGGTGATGAAATAAAGTGTTCTCAAGTGAAAATAGCAGACTCTAGCTTGAAGAAATTTTGCATGCAATCTCTACATGTAAAAAGAATATAACATCAGGTTCTGGTTGAGCAAAAAATATTCAATATTTTCGGATTTTTTCATATGGGTCACAAAATCATTGGGAGAGTCTCTAAATATATGTTAATTTAGGTACCTGATAGCTGAACTGAAACAATCCCATTAAGATATAGCATAATCTCTTGTTACGATCCTAAAGCTAATTGCTTTATGAAATTTAAAATAATAACATGTGTTATTAAGAAGCCTACACTTAACAAATATCCATAAAAATAATGACTATAGAAACAATTTATTTAGATGAAAAAATAGATTTAGAAATTGTCTTTTCATTTTATATCTTGATAAACATTCTATTCATCTCTCCCTATGCTACAGGTTTCATATTGTATATATATGAATATCTACAACCACTGCCTAGAAAAAACACATTGCTTGTGACTTTATGGTTGTGATGTCCATTGGCATAACCTTGTGGAGGTTAACTAGTCAGGTGAATGTCAAACCTTACCAATTATCAGCCCTAAGAATAAGTATAATGACAAATCTGCACACAGCCTTTTCATCACAAGTGACACAATGATTTGAATCGCTCCAAGGTACAACTTACTTTTTAAAATGTTCTGTATATTTTTTTAAAGAAGTTGCAGTGTAAATCCCTGTGGTATTTCCTTTGGCAACAGACCAAGAAACAACTTTAAGTGCTGAAACACTGAGAGATGTTGACAGGGTCACTTCAAAGAAGCTCAAGGGATTAAAAAAAAAAAAAAGAACATGGTAAATTTTCTTCTAGGTTCTGAAGGCATGTTAAAAATAAAACATACTGTTTTATTTTATTGTAATGCTTATTTTGTTGATAAAACACAACAATGCAAAGTAAGTAGAATCTAAATAACTTCACATTGTTCTTTGCATGAAATAGAGTAGGTTGGGACATTATTTTACAGGACTTTTGTAAGACTGTCTTAATAGGAAAACCAACTTATAAGGAAAGATTTTCTAAGTTCATCCTTCACACATTCTAAAATTATTCAATGGGCACTTCATAAAATCACACACATTGTTTAGATTCTGGAAATATGACCATAGAACCATTCCTCCTATTCTCATTGAACTTATAGAACTAGTAGAGAGACATACAAAAAACAAATGTCAAACCAAATATATAATTACAAACTGTGCAAAGTGGAACTGAAGAATCTGGTGGTAAAGGATACCAAGTAGGATATTGGTTAAATGAGATGAGTTGTGAAGGTCTTTTGCCCCATGAAAATTAGGTTGAGACACTACAAACAAAGAGGATGAGCCAGAGCAATGTGAGTGTGCATGCGTGTGTGTGTGTGTGTGTGTATGGAATGTGGATGTCATATCTCAGGCAGGAAAAATTGTCTTCTCAACCCTAAAGTAGGAAATTCTTGGCATATATGAGCAACTGAATGTAGGCCAACAAGCATGCTAAGTGACATGAATAAGAGAGGCAGGATAATATTATTTTTTCACAAAGTAGCCAATTATCTCTTAAAAATATTTTTAAAATAATAAAAACCTATTTTTAAATTTACCCACATATTTACCATTTCCAGTGCTCTTTATTTTCTCGTGTAGATTGGATTTCTGTCTGGAATTATTTTCCTTCTTCCTGAAGGACTTCCTTTAATAATAGCACATAAACTGGAAGAAGAAAAGTGGAAATCCAGGACTGTCAGATTAACACATTATACCTGAGATGTATAATATTACTTAAAGAAAGACAGCGATAAGTGAAAGATGTATAGTATAAAATCTAAGGCAATTACAAATTAATAACACATACAGGTGTAGCTAATAATCAAACAAGGAAATGCAATAGAATAATAAAAATAACTCAGTTAATTTGAAATAAGGCATGATAAGAGAAACAAAACATAAAGTAATTGAAATAAGCAGACACGTAATGGAGGGTATTAATCTTGTCAATAATTTGGATTTTAATCTAAATGAGATAGTTTCTGAATGCTTTTCAGTGAAGAGGTAATAAAATATGATTTATTGTATCAAAAATATACAGAAATAAAGAAGAAAGAAAGAAAAGAAAAAAGCACTGGTGGCTGCCTGAAAAAATATGAAGATTTGGTGGCTGCCCAGAGACTAAATTATTAGAGGAGGCAATTTGAATTTGGAAGTTATGTTAGCAGGCTGCTGTTGTAATAAATAGACTAGGGTAAAATGTCTCCACTAACAACTCAGCTAAAATAATAAATGTAACGGGCTCTTTCTGTGTCGGCACATTTTCTATCAAAATTAAAGAATAATTTGATTCAGAATATTTGCAAACTAGTAGAGCTGCTCCAGGGCATGTACAAATTCTCTCCTACAGATTTGAGCTAAGAACATTTACCTTCCACACAAATTGCAGTACAAATTTCTTCCAAATCTGCTAGGTATCTGAGGCGGAACACCTTCTCTCTTCTGTTACTTTAGTACATAAAATATTTTCATTTTAATTAATGGAAAATAAAATGGGAAACATTAGTAAGCCATTATCTCAAGGTGACTTTCAACATATAGTCCATTACAAATTTAAATTTGATCATAATTTCAGCCTTCCTTTTCAGGCCATGATGAAGTAATAAGGACTGAATTTAATCTCCTCCCTTAAACATAACAACAAATGGGCACATATATGAAAAAAATAGATTTAGACATTGTGTAATAGGCAACACAAGACTACATGTGAGAAAGAATAAAAACAAATAAGGTGAGCTGTCATATAGTTTCCAATGTTACTGTGTATAGAGTTTCCAGGCCACAGAACTGGGAGGGTATACAAATAGACACAGAAGTCTTGAATTGAGGAGATGGAAGTGAGATTTCAGGTGGCCAAGCATTCAGAATTCACAGAAAAGATCTCTGTCAGCTGTGAGAAGAGAGGGGAGAGTTGCACAGAGAAGCAAGCTCAGGAGAAATGCAGAGCATTCCCTTGTAGACTTCAGGTGAGTACTGAGTAGCACATATCTGTGAATACGAATGCTCAAGGAAGGGCAAGGAGTGCTCAGAGGATACAATAACCACTAGAGCTCACAGGGATGGAAACAGTCTGTGTTCCCCTCTAACAAGGAAAGAAAAAAAAAAAAAACTTGTAACAAATACATGGGACATGAGATAGAGTATTGAGAGTGCTAAGGCCTCATTAACAGCCAAAAAAATTAACCCCAGACTAAAGTTAGCTCTTGCCCTGCCTATGCCATGATTAAAAGTAAGCCTTGAAAGGATTAAATTGCTCCCAAATAATTAACCTTGTGTTCCAAAAAAAGGTCAAGTATACTTAAAAAATACACAAATATCCAACATTCAAAACTGCAAATTTTAGAATGTATTTGACGTTTTTAAATGTTGAATTTTCACTTGAAATATGGCGATCAGGATCCTCAGGTATTTTCTGTATTCATATATTACATATCCCGTTCCTCTGTGACATACTATTGTATGTTCTTTTCATTTTTCCTTAATGTATTAGTAAAACTCACACTCTGTCTTAATTGAACAGACATACCATATCCCTCTAAAGTGAAGCTTCTTTATTTTTTTGCTTTATTTGTAGACTTTCTAAAAATTATTAAATTTTCCCCTAAAATTTCCTAGCTATAGGTTCTGCTTCCAAGGTAATGGATTAAGCTCCTACTAGACCAAGCCTTCCATAGATAACCACTACAAACTCTGACCAAATCAAAAAACAACAACAAAAACTGCAATCACCTTGAAGCATTAGAAATTGTATAAAAAGTAGGCAATTAGTAGAAATGAGGCTAAAACTATGATAGAAAATCATTATTATATAGATGCTAGAAAGTGAGCAGGGACCTTGGAAATATGAGAGACAAAGACATGGAGCCTGGTTTCTATGTATAAACTCTGCCCAAATTTCTGGCTTTGTCTGAGCCATGCAGGGGCAGGACAGTTAAAAAAAAAAAAAAAAAAAAAAAAAAAAACTGAACTGAGGTTGGATCTGTCACTCAAAAGAGAATATGCAGTATGTGTCTAATCACATAAGTTGTCTGCTTTTAAACAAAATGGTTAGCACTCTTCTGAGGAATATAACAGTATCTACTTTGTAATATTCAAGGTACAAAGCAAAAGTGCACAGCATATTAAGGATCAGGAATACTCAGTAATTCTCACAAGAAAAGCTGAGCAATGGGGTAAAAGCCTAAGATGACCCAGATGTTGATACTAGCAGAAAAAGACTTTATAGCAACTATTATAGCCATGTTCAAGTGAGGTAAAGGAAAAAAAATAATATAAGAAATCTCAATAGATAAAAAGAAGCCATTAATACCCAAATGCAAATATCTAGGACTAAAATATGCAATCTCTGAAATTTCCTTCCTGTAAATTAATGAAGGACTGTGAAAGCAAATATTGAATCAGCTTATTTTATATCAACAGGTTACTTATACCTATACCACAAGATGTATTAAAGAAAACTAAATATAAAGTTTAAGTAATCTTCTTAACAAGAAACGACATAACCAATTATGTGCTATAGAAGTTCCTTAGCAAGCTAGAAGAATTTTCACTACAAATATTTCACTTTTTGAAACAGTTCTGTTATTTGGCAGTAATAAGCACTGTATCTTTCTATATTACAGTACTTACTGAATGCCAAATGATCTCTTGTTTAGGTGTAAGTGTATAAATGTTTTCAGTCTGTCCAGAAATAATTTATATTGTAATATTTATATGGTAATCACTCAATTAATGATGAATGAATGAGTGAGTGAGTGAGTGACTGAATAAATCTGTCTGGTACTATGAGAATTTAAAATATAAAAATAAGATCTATGACTTTATCCTGTATTCTAGAATATTGAAAAAATTAATAACATTTTAAAATTGATAAAAGGAATATATATATAAGCATAAAACTTAAAACAGAAACATTTTAACTGGTTTTTCTGTCATTCTATTGGGAAACAGAAATTATATAAATGAGGGGCGCCTAGGTGGCTCAGTCAGTTAAGTAGCTACCTTTGGCTCAAGTAATGTTTTCAGGGTCCTGGGATTGAGCCCCATGTCTGGCTTTGAGCTCAGCTGGGAGTCTGCTTCTTTCTCTTCCTCTGTCCCTCCCGCCTCCAACTGTGTTCACACACATTTTCTCTCTCAAATAAATAAAATCTTAAGAAGAAGAAATTATATAAATGAAATAACTAGTTAAGTATGTTATTAAACAAAACAAAAAGGAAACTCTTAGTAGCATAAAGCTACACTGTCCAGTATGCTAATGCCATTATAAAATTTCAAAATAAGGTGCTTTAAAGTGCCAGATAAAATATATCTTAAAATCAGGGGCGCCTGGGTGGCTCAGATGGTTAAGCATCAGCCTTCGGCTCAGGTAGTGATCCCAGGGTCCTGGGATCGAGCCCCACATCGGGCTCCCTGCTCAGTGGGGAGCCTGCTTCTCCCTCTGCCTCTGCCTCTCTCTCTCTCTCTCTGACTCTCATGAATAAATAAATAAAACATTTTTAAAAAGTCTTAAAATCAGCTTCTATCTACCCTGTAGGAAAAGGTTTGTAAACTTGGGCAAAGAATGATATTAAACTATCTGAAACCAATGAAAATATTCCCATTTTTGAAAATTCATATACATGGACATTAATCATACTAATCTTTCTACTGACAATATTGAAAATGATTGAAATTGCTTTTTAAATCACAAGAAAATGTCAAAATTCAGTAAAATATATGTGTTCATTTATTTCAAAATTTAACACTTTCTGTTAGACTGGGAGGCATTATTTTCCCAAAAGCTCAATAATTTGTTACAAATTGCACTAAATACAAACCTAGCTAATTTTTGGCTTTGGTTAGTTAAACTGCAATAGCTAATGAAATGCTAATCCCAAAGCTTTCATCAGGCCGATTTCTGTGTAACTCCCTGATTCAAAAAATTGGCATAGTAATGCCTCACCATAGGGAAAAATTATATAATCAAGATTAAAGAACGGTCATTTTAACTATTCAATTTTGGACTTAATCTCTTATATAATACTTTCTTCTTTAATTCATAGAAACATTTATTTGCTAAAGAGTTATTCAGCAACTATGTGTTGAGCATTATTCTTGAGCTGGACAAAAATATAGACATTCTTTGACCTCAAGTACCATACACTGTAATAAGAGAACATAAAGAGAAAACAAGTTTTACATTATATATATATATATGTCATCAGATGGTCTATGTATTATTGCCATCAAATGGTAACATAACACATATTTTAGAAGAAAATAAAGCTCAGAAGGAAATAATTTATTTGTTGGAATGTGTGGGGGGCACAACCTTGTGGGCCTTCTTAGACATCATTCTGTTTTCTTTTTCTTAGTCAATACCTTAACTGCTTTACATGGCCCCCTCCAATTTTGGTCTTGGCTGAAAAACCCCATCATGAGATTAAGGATCTGGAATTCTGAGTGGCCACTCGGAGGTCAGAGATGATATGGTAAAGTGTGGTTGAGAGAGCTGTCTGTGGGGTAAAAACTGACCAGCTTTGAAGATAATCCTTTCTCCTTTTTCTCTTTAAAAATTTATTTCTTCCTTTCAACCTTCATGAAAAAGCTGGTGCCTTGTGAATACACTTCAGGGCAACTTGTTGACTTTTAACTCCCTGCAGTGAATGTGGTAAAGAACAGTATCTCATTGCTTTATTTTCCTTCCTCCTTCATTACCCACTATTTCTCACTCAAACTCCTGTAGGCTTAGAACTCCCAAATAAAGTGTTGGCACTTTAATCATTGTTGCAGGCTCTGCTTTGCAGGAATTGCTACTCCAGATATGAATGGAGAACAGCACCACTTAGGAACTTGCTACAGTGCAGAATCTCTGACCTCACCATATGCGTACTAAAATAGAATTTGCAGTGTTATGTGATCTTCAGCTAATATATACACACAAGTTCTTGAGACACAACACTGTTCTGTCTAACTTTGTGGTACTAGTCTGCAATGGCATGAGTACAGGTAAGGAGAAAAATTACTTGGAAACTGTTATAGCAATTTTACACGACCATGAAATTTTTGCCACGTTTTGTGAATGTATCATTCTTCAAAGGTCTGAAAATTTAAAAAAGTTGGTCCTTCAATGTAGATGATTCATGAAGCACCATTTTAGAAGACCCATGATAGTAATTTCAACATTAAATAAGGTGTTTAAAGAAAAACACATTGAATAAATAAAATCTTTAAAAAAAAAGGGTGGGGGCGCCTGGATGCCTGAGTCGTTAAGCTCTGCCTTTGGCTCAGGTCATGATCCCAGGGTCCTGGGATCAAGTCCCACATTGGGCTCCCTGCTCAGCGGGGACATTTTCTGACTAATGATGAAGCCATGCATATCATCCATATGTAATTAATTTCAAACAATCAGAGGCAAGCAACACAATGTACTTTGTCTTAAGATATACTTACAGGGTGCCCAGGTGGCTCAGTCAGTTAGGTGCCTGCCTTTTAGCTTAGGTCATGATCTCAGGGTCCTAGAATCCAGCCCTGTGACTTGCTCTGTGATCTGGGAGTCTGCCTAGGATTCTTTCTCCCTCTCCATCTGCCTTTCCCTGCTCATGCATTCTCTCACTCTTTCTCTCAAATAAATAAATAAATAAATGTTAAAAAAAAGATATACTTAAAATCTATAAGCAACTTGTATATAGTTTTAGATGAGTCAGAAGATATCTTAAGTCCTTCTCAGGGTGCCTGGGCAGCTAGGTCAGTCAAGCATCTGACTTTGGCTCGGGTCATCATCTCAGGGTCCTGGGATGGAACCCCGCATCATGCTCCATGCTCAGCATGGATACTGCTTTTCTCACTTCCTCTGCCCCTTCCCCTGCTGCTTCTCTCTCTCTCTCCTTCTCAAGTAAATAAGTAAAATCCTTGGAAAATAAAATAAAATAAATCCTTCTCATGCTTTAGCATAACTAACCTGCCTATCAATTATCAATGAGTGTTAGTGTGGGGAAAAAATCTGACTAAAAGGGATATATTGCTCTTTAAATAACAGAGAAAAATATGTTTAGCAGAATATCACTGAGTTCTAGTTAGTGTGCAGCCATGTGACTAATTCCCTGAGAACCAGGTCTCAGCATAACAGATGATAATCATTAATGGGCTTATTGTTTTAATGGTTCATATCCTTCTATGCTTGCATCAATGGTAGTTTTCTAATAATCAGCTATTCTTCTACTATTAAAAAATCCCTTCCTTTTTTCTTATAACTCTTAGGCCAAGAGAGTCAATATTTATACTAAAATTTGTTTGTAAAAGCTATAAGACAAAATGAGATGCTGCATTAGTAATTAGTTTTAATTGTACATAGTAAGTAAAGAGTATAATGGCAGAAATCTGCTTAGTTTCCTAAAATGCAACCACTAGTCTTGGTATTAAAGTTATTTGGAATTTTGTTTCTCTTGAGTTTGGCTTCAATACAGACATACCTCCTTTTATTGTACTTCACTTTACTGTACTTCACAATTACTGTGCTCGTTTTGTTTTGTTTACAAATTGAAAGTTTGTGGCAACCCTGCATCAAGCAAGTCTATTGGCACCATTTTCCCAAAAGTGTTTGCTGACTTGTGTCTCTGTGTCACATTTTGGTAATTCTTGCAATATTTCAAACTTTTGAATTTGATGACTTTTTGAGGGCTTCAAAACTTCAGTGGAGGAAATAACTGCAGATGTAGAAATAGCAAGAGAACTAGAATGAAAAGTGGAGCCTGAAGATGGGACTGAATTGCTGCAATCTCATGATCAAACTTGAGTGAATGAGGAGCTGCTTCTTAAGGATGAGCAAAGAGAGTGGTTTCTTGAGATGGAAACTACTTCTGGTAAAGATGCTGTGAAGATGGTTGCAATGATAGCAAATGATTTAAAATATTACCTAAGCTTGGTTGATAAAGCAGGAGCAGGTTGTGAGAGGGTTGACTCCAAACTAGAAAGAAGTTCTACTGTGACTATAATGCTGTCAAACAGCATCGCATGCTACAAAAAGTTTATTAAAGGAAGAGTTGTTCTTTGAAAGAATTAACGGGATCTTAAATCACTGGCCAGACTGATCCAAAAGAAAAGAGAAAGGACCTAAATTAATAAAGTTATGAATGAAAGGGGAAAGATTATGATTAACACCAAGGAAATAGAAACAATTATTAGAAATTATTCTCAAGAACTATATGCCAATAAACTGAGTAACCTGGATGAAATGGATGCCTTCCTGGAAACCTATAAACTTCCAAGACTGAAACAAGAAGAAATTGACAACCTGAATAGGCCAATAACCAGTAATGAGATTGAAGCAGTGATCAAAAAACCTCCCAAAAAACAAGAGTTCAGGGCCTGATGGATTCCCTGGGGAATTCCACCAAACATTCAAAGAAGAAATAATACCTATTCTCCTGAAGATGTTTCAAAAAAATAGAAACAGAAGTAAAGTTTCCAGACTCACTCTATGAGGCCAGCATTACCTTAATCCCCAAACAGGCAAAGACCACATCAGAAAGGAGAATTTCAGACTGATATCCTTGATGAATATGGATTCCAAAATTCTCAACAAAATCCTAGCTAATAGGATCCAACAATATATCAAAAGGATCATCCACTACGACCAAGTGGAAATTATCCCCGGGATGCAAGGTGGTTCAACGTTCACAAATCAATCATTGTGATTGAACACATTAATAAGAGGAGAGAGAAGAACCATATGGTCCTCTCAATTGATGCAGAGAAAGCATTTGACAGAATATGGCATCTAAAACTCTTCAGAGTAGGAGATACAAGGAACATTCTTCAAATTCATAAAATGCATCTATGAAAACCCCACAGTGAATATCAACCTCAGTTGGGAAAAGATGAGAGCCTTTCCCTTAAGATCAAGAACACATCAAGGATGCCCACTCTCGCCACTATTGTTCAACATAGTCCTAGAAGTCCTAGCAACAGCAATCAGACAACAAAAAGAAATAAATATATTCAAATTGGCAAAGAAGTCAAACTCTCTCTCTTCACAGATAGCATGATACTTTATGTGGAAAATCCAATAGACTCCACCCTCAAATTACTAGAACTCATACCACAATTCAGTAATGTGGCAGGATACAAAATCAATGCACAGAAATCAGTTGCTTTCTTATACACTAACAATGCATCTGTAGAAAGAGAAATTAGAGAAATTATTCCATTTACAATAACACCAAAAACCATAAGATACTTCGGAATAAACCTAACCAAAGTGGTAAAGGATCTATACTCTAGGAACTACAGAGCACTCATGAAAGAAATTGAAGACACAAAAAGATAGAAAAACATTTCATTCTCATGGATCAGAAGAATAAACGTTGTTAAAATGTCTATGCTACTCAGAGCAAACTATAACTTCAATGCCATCCCAATCAAAGTTCCAATGATATTTTCCAAAGTGCTGGAACAAACAATCCTAAAATTTGTATGGAAACAGAAAAGACCCCGAATCACCAAGGAAATGTTGAAGCTGTTGGTATCATGTTGCCAGATTTAAAGCTATATTACAAAGCAGTGATCACCAAGACAGCATGGTACTGGCACAAAAACAGACATATAGACCAATGGAACAGACTAGAGAGCCTAGATATGTACCCTCAACTCTATGGTCAACTAATCTTCAACAAAGCAAGAAAAAATATGAAATGGAAAAAGAGTCTCTTCAATAAATGGTGCTGGGAAAATCGGACAGATATATACAGAAGAATGAAATTTGACAATTCTCTAACACCCTACACAAAGATAAACTCAAAATGGATGAAAGACCTCAATGTGAAATAGGAATCCATCAAAATCCTAGACAAGAACATAGGCAGTAAACACTTTGCCATCGGCCACAGCAACTTCTTTCAAGATACATCTCCAAAGGCTAGTGAAACAGAAGCAAAAATGAACTTTTGGGACTTCATCAAGATAAAAAGTTTCTGCACAGCAAAGGAAACAGTCAACAAAACAAAGAAGCAACCCACAGAATGGGAGAAGATATTTGCAAATGACACTACAGATAAAGGACTGGTATCCAAGATCTATAAAGAACTTCTCAAATTCAACACCCCAAAAACAAATAATCAAGTCAAAAAATGGGCAGAAGACATGAACAGACACTTCTCCAAAGAAGACCTACAAATGGCTAATAGACACATGAAAAAATGTTCATCATTATTAGCCCTCAGGGAAATTCAAATCAAAACCACATTGAGAAACCACCTTATATCAGTTAGGATGGCAAAAATTGACAAGGCAAGAAACAACAAATGTTGGAGAGGTTGTGGAGAAAGGGGAACCCTCTTACACTCTTGGTGGGAATGCAAGTTGTAACAGCCACTTCGGAAAATAGTGAGGAGGTGCTTCAAAAAATTAAAAATAGAGCTACCCTATGACCCAGCAATTGCACTTCTGGGTATTTACCCCAAAGACACAGATGTAGTGAAAAGAAGGGCCATATGCACCCCAATGTTCATAGCAGCAATGTCCGCAATAGCCAAACTGCGGGAAGAGACGAGATGCCCTTCAACAGATGAATAGATAAAGAAGATGTGGTCCATATATACAATGGAATATTACTCAGCCATCAGAAAGGATGAACAGCCAACTTTTACATCAACATGGATGGGACTGGAGGAGATTATGCTAAGTGAAATAAGTCAAGCAGAGAAAGTCAATTATCATATGGTTTCATTTATTTGTGGAACATAAGGAATAGCAGGGAAGACATTAGGAGAAGGAAGGGAAAAATGAAGGGGGGGACTCGGAGGGGGAGATAAACCATGAGAGACTATGGACTCTGGGAAACAAACTGGGGGTTCTAGAGGGGAGGGGTGGGGGGATGGGTTAGCCTGGTGATGGGTATTAAAGAGGGCACATACTGCATGGAGCACTGGGTGTTATACGAAAACGATGAATAGTGGATCACTACATCAAAAACAAATGATGTATTGTATGGTGACTAACATAACATAATAAAATTAAATTAAAAAAAACAAGCTCAGATGATAGCATGTTTTAACAATAAAGCATTTTTCAATTAAAGTATGTACATTGTTTTTAGACATAATGCTATTGTAGACACAATAGACCACAGTAGTGTGTAAGCATAATGTTTATATGCAATGGAAACTCAAAATTTCATTTTACTAGCTTCATTGCAATATTTACTCTATTGCAGTGACCTAGAACTTAACCAATAATATTTCTGAAGTATGCCTACAAATATTAAATGGCAGTCAATTCGTTAAGATATAAAATAAATGAAAGGAAGTAAAATGTTTAAGAGCACTCAAAATATACTGTTTTCTTGTTTTTCAAAAACAATGTCCTTAATGAAACAACATAATTAAGTGCTAGCCAATTTGCATTATAAGATTTATTATACAGGGACACCTGGGTGACTCAGTTGGTTAAGCATCTGCCTTTGGCTCAGATCATGATCCCAGGGTCCTGGGATCAAGGGCCATATCAGGCTCTTTGCTTAGAGAGGAGCCTGCTTCTCTAAGCAGGCTTCTCTAAGAGTCTCTTCAATAAATGGTGCTGGGAAAATCGGACAGATATATACAGAAGAATGAAATTTGACTCTGAATGAAATCTCCCTCTGCTGCTCCCCCTGCTTGTGCTCTCTCTCTCAAATAAATAAAATCTTTAAAAAAAATTTATCATAGAGCCCCAAATTTCAGATTGGTGGTGTCATATATTAAACATTATTTTAATTTTGGGAGAATAAGATAATATAATTTTGAGAAAATAAAGGTATTTAGTGTGATTAATGGAGCATTGTCCTATAAGGTAGATTCATTAGCCTATAAATTTAAAGGACTTATTTCATCATATAAAATGAGAAATTGAAGATAAGTTGGATATTTTCATTTCTTTATTTTTGTTTCTGTGCCTGTTACTTAGATTAACAAGAGGAAAAGGGAATTCCTTGAAAATAAAGTGTTTGTATACATATATATGGATATAAATTTTATAACATATATGATATAATGTATATTTAAATATAAACATATGTGTAAGCATACATTTACGTGTATATATGTCTGTGTCTGTATGCCTGATATTCAGGAGATAGTGTATTACAGTGTAGAGTGCTAAGGAACTGGGGACTATAGATTGATTAGGAAGAGCTTTGTCAACAAAGTAAAGAACTTTGTCAAGAAAGTGAAAAAGAAAATGCAATACTTTTAGGAAATTTGCTTTGGTAGCTTATAACTGCTACCAAAATGAAATAGCATGAAATTAGGGAAATGCTAAACATAAAATGCTAAATGTGAGATAAAAAAAATCTTTATATGCAATTTAATTTAAATGCAATAAACTCAAGAAAAAATATTGTATTTTGTCAAAATCTAAAGTTATTATATATCTAAAGTAAGAAAAAAATCACATATAACAAGCAATAGAATTGATAATTAGCAAAAGGTAAAAGAAAATAAGTAGAATTTTGAAGTTATATTAAAAATAGACAATGCTTTAGAGTAAATAAATTATATTACACAAAGTACACAGCTGCTTATTAAGATGTATTGCATCTGAACTTAATAAAAGACATCAAAAGCTACAAAGTGATCAAGAGTGACATCAACAAAAATGGTGGAGTAGGTTTCTCCAGTGGCCCATTTCACAGAAACATCAAAAGTCAAGCAAAACAGAGCAGAACTTATTCACACAGATTTGTGTCTGTTCTAATTTATTTGGAAACTGTCTGAAAAGTTGACACAAGGTGCTCCTCTTCTTGCACGTAACTTGGAATTCATCATGGAAGAAAACTAGTAGATACTTCTTGAAATCATTGTAAGGCAAGCGAACAACCCACAGCTCTTTAGGAGAAAAGATTAAAATTTAAGCAAACGACAGCCTGAGAGGAAAAGGTTGGCAGAGGCTTTCTCATGGTTATTCAAAAAGTGCCCTTGAGTACTGGAAAATTTAAAAAAATTCATGCACACATCGAAGGCAGAATGCATGTTCTGTGGAGATCTTAGAAGACCCTAAGTTTTCACCTTTGTCTGATCACTAAGCTCAGCGTAAGTAAAAGCTAACACAGAGTTAGAAATAGCTGGGCAGTGTTGAATGCATACAGAGCTAATATACAAGTTTTGTTTTTCTTTCTCTCTTTCTCTCTCTCTTTTACTCTCCTTCCTTCCTTCTTTCTTTCCTTCTTCCTTTCTTTTTCTTTCTTTCTTCCTTCCCAGATTTTATTTATTTTTTGACAGAGAGAGAGACAGTGAGAGAGGGAACACAAGCAGGGAGAGTGGGAAAGGGAGAAGCAGGTTTCCCACCGAGCAGGGAACCTGATGTGGGACTCGATCCCAGGACCCTGGGATCATGACCTGAGCCAAAGGCAGATGTTTAATGACTGAGCCACCCAGGCACCCTTTCTTTTTCTTTCTTTCTTTCTTTCTTTCTTTCTTTCTTTCTTTCTTTCTTTCTTTCTTTCTTTCTTTCTTTCTTTCCTCCT
>NW_027397066.1:26749091-26799912 GCF_003265705.2 Callorhinus ursinus | reverse complement strand
CAGGACCCTGGGATCATGACCTGAGCCAAAGGCAGATGTTTAATGACTGAGCCACCCAGGCACCCTTTCTTTTTCTTTCTTTCTTTCTTTCTTTCTTTCTTTCTTTCTTTCTTTCTTTCTTTCTTTCTTTCTTTCTCTTTCTTTCTTTCTTTCTTTCTTTCTTTCTTTCTTTCTTTCTTTCTTTCTTTCTTTCTTTCTTTTTTTTCTTTCCTCCTCTTTCTCTTTCTTTCCTTCCTTCCTTCCTTCCTTCTTTCTCTCTTTCTCCCTCCTACGTTAAAAAAGAATAAAGATCTCAAATTAGTAATAACTTTACAACTCTAGGAAATAGAAAAAGAAGAACAAACAAAACCAAAATTTAGCAGAATGGTAGAAACAGTAATGGTTAGAGTGGAGGTAAACAAGTAGATAACAGAGAAACAATTGAGTGAATCAAATAAATCAATCACCTTTTGTACCCACCAACCTTTGTCCCAAATTTTTCCTTAAGCTCTTCTTTGTAGCTTGTCTCTTAACTCAGGCAAAGCATCCCTTGATGGAAAGCAAAGTTACCCTTCAAGGAATACCAACTACATGGACAAAGAATTCCAGCCAGCCCGGACCACCTAGACAAGTTTGAACTCAATCTTTCACTCATGCCTGAGTAGACAGACCCATGGAGTGGGAAAGGGGCCCACGGAGTGACTGACAGTTACCTTTGTTTCATTATAATACTAAAATCTTTCCCAAGGAGGAGCACAAAGACTCATTTACATAACATACAGTATATGTATAAGTATGTCTCCTTAAAGCATATGTGACACACTATGCCTGCCTCTAAGTACTATGACAAGGCTCCCCTATCTATTCATCCTGCCCTAAAGAAAAGAAACCCATCCACCCTTGCTTGAGGAGTCATGACTTTGGAAGTTATTCTCCTTTGGAAGTTATTTCCCATGATGTCCTTATTTGTTGCAAATAAAGTTTACTTTGCCACAACTCTACCTGGTATAGTTTCTACTGTAATTCACCAAAGAGCAAAGTCACATTAGTTCAGTTACACTACCAACCTCACAGAAAAATGTATAAATATATTATATAGGAATACCATGAATTACCAAATGCCAACAAATTACACAATCTAAATGAAATGTGCAAATTCCTGGAAACACACAAATTACCAGCGTTGACTCAGGAAGAAATATAAAATTTGAATAGACCTATAACATGTTAAGAGATTCAATCAGTAATCAAAAATGTCTTAAAAAGAAATGTCCAGAACCAGGAAGTCTTCACTAGTGAATTATATCAAACTCTTAAAGAATTAACATTAATTATCTTAAAATTCTTCCAAAACCTAGAAAAGGAAGAAATACTTCCTAACTCATTCTATGGAGGAGAGTATTACCCTCATACAAAGCCAGATGAAAACACTAGAAGAAAAGAAAAGTGTAGGCAAATTTTCTTTATGAATATACATGCAAAAAAATAAAATACTAGCAAATGAAACAGTATATTAAAAGGACTATATACCATGACAAGTGGGATTTATCCCAAGAATGTAAGGATGATTCAAAACTAAGAAAATAAATCAATGTAAAACACCATGTTAATATAACAAAGGAAAAAGTAACATATAACCATCACAGTTGTTGTTTTAAAAAGCATTTTAACAAAGTCCAATGCTCTTTTATATTAAAAAAACCTCAGAAAGCTAGAAATAGAAATAAAAAGGAGACTTCCTCAACATGATAAAGAGCATTTATGAAATAAAACGAAAACTCAGCTTATAAACCAACTATAATACATGTATTGAATGGAATATAACTCAGCCACAAAAATAAGTATTGATATATGCCAATATGTAGATGAATCTCAGAAATATCATTTCAAGTGAAAAAAGTCACATTAAAAAGTCACATCCTGTATGATTCCCTTTACATGAAACATTCAGAACAGATGAAGCCATAGAGATTGAACACAGATTGGCGGTCCCCAGGGGTTGAGTGTTGGCAAAATGGGGAGTAACCGCTTAATGAGTACGTGCTTTTCTTTTGATATGATGAAAATATTTTAGAACTAGATAGAGGGGTAGTTGCACAATACTGTGAAGGTACTAAATGCCACTGAACTGTTCACTTCAAAATGGTTAATTTGGGTTGCGTGAAATGAGTGAAGGGAGTCAAAAGGTAAATTTCCAGTTATAAAATAAATAAGTCACAGGAATGCAATGTATGGTATGGTGGCCATGGTCAATAATATTGTGTTACATATTTGAAAGTTGATAAGAGAATAGGTCTTAAAAGTTCTCCTCTGAAACTAATAATACAATATATATTAATTAACTTGAACTTAAATAAAATCTTGAAGAAAAGTTCTCAACACAAAAAAAATTCTGTAAATTCTGTATGGTGACAGATATCAACTAGACTTATTTTGGTGAACATTTTGAAACACGGTTGACCCTTGAACAATGCAGGGGGTAGGGGCAGTAATCCCCTGTGCAATTGAATGCCCACAATAACTTTGACTCCCCTGAAAACTTAAATACTAATAGCCTACTATAGACTGGGACCCTTACCAATAATATAAACAGCTGATTAACACATACGTTGTATGTTATACTTATCACATGCTGTATTCTTATAATAAAGTAAGCTAAATAAAATAAAATGTTATTGAAAAAATCATAAGGAAGAGAAAATATATTTATAGTACTGTATTTATTGAAAAAATCTTGCATGTAAGTGGACTTGCACAATTCAAACCCATGCTGCTGAAAGGTCAACTCTATATACAAATATCAAATCATTAAGTTATACAACTGAAACTAATTTAGTGTTGTATGTCAATTATACCTTAATAAAGAATAAAATTAAATGGCTAATTTTATATTCATTAAATTTAATATCAATAAAATATTAAAATATACTGTGATTATTTTTGGAGATACTTAGAGTAATTGCTTTAAACAAAATAGCAGTGGATGGTCAACAGACACATGAAAACATTTTCAAAATTACTAATCATCAAGGAATGCAAATCGAAACCAAAATGAGGTATCACCTCACACATGCCAGATTGGCTATTACCAAAAAAGACAAAAAATAACAAGTGTTGGCAAGGATGTGGACAAAATGAAACTCTTTTAAAACACTGTTGGTGGGAATGTAAATTGGTGTAGCCACTATGAAAAATGGTATAGAGTTTCCTCAAAAAGTTAAAAATCGAAATACCATATGATCCAGAAATTCCCCTTCTAGGTATTTATCTGAAGGAAATGAAAACACCAATTTGAAGACATATATGCACTTCTATGTTAATTGCAGCATTATTTACAATAGTCAAGATACAGAAACAATCTAAGCATCCAGCAATAGATAAATAGATAAAGAACATGTGTAGTAATAGAGCATTATTCAGCCAAAAAAAGTGAAATCTCACCTTTTGTGACAACATGGAATGACTTAGAGAGTATTATACCAAATGGAATAAGTAACAGAAAAAGACAGATAACTGCATGTTTTCAATTATATGTGGAATTTAAAAAACAGAGAGCAAAAAAATTAAAAAGAAGTAGATCCATAGATGCAAGAAATGAACTATTGGGTACCAGAGGGGTGGTGTTGGGACCTGACAAAAGAGGTGAAGGGAATTAAATAAAAACATCTAGTTATAAAATAAATAAGTCATGGGATGTAACTAATGTACAACATAGGGAATATAGGCAATAATATTATAATAAGTTTGTATGGTGACAAATGGTAACTAAACTTATCATGGGGATTATTTCATAATATATAAAATATTGAATCACTATTATGCACACTTGAAACTAATAAGATATTGTATGCCAATTATACTTCAAAAATTAGCAGTGGAAAGACATTCTAACACATCTCTCAATTTTTGACACACTGTATAGACAAAACACATTAGACTAATTCACTTTATTTGATCAAAAACTATTGAGGGGTGCCTGGGTGGCTCAGTCGTTAAGCGTCTGCCTTCGGCTCAGATCATGATCCCAGGGTCCTGGGATCGAGCCCCGCATCGGGCTCCCTGCTCCACGGGAAGCCGGCTTCTCCCTCTCCCACTCCCCCTGCTTGTGTTTCCTCTCTCGCTGCGTCTCTCCCTGTCAAAAAAAAAAAAAAAATCAAAAAAAAAAAGATTGATATACCCTCCACCTTAAAAACTAGGAAAAGAGGGGTTCCTGGCTGGCATTCAACTCTTGATCTAAGGGTTATGAGTTTGAGCCCCATACTGGGTGCAGAGATTACTTAAATAAATAAAACTTTTTAAAAAAATTGGGAAGCAAAACTCCTATTCAAGGTTTCACTAAAACTTAGATAGATTAGATAGATGATAGATTGATAGATAATAGACAGATATAGAAGCACAGAAGTTTTCAATAAATTCTTCATAATAGTTTGATTATGTAGTAAAACAACTATCAACACTTCAAAAAAGGACTTAACGTAAACACTCATATTCTCTGGGTCAAAAAGAAAATAAAAACTTTAGTTGAAGAATAGTTAAGAAAAAAATAATGAGAATATTTATATATTAGTACATGATCATGTGTTGAGCTCCTATAATAAAGCTGACGCTATTCTAATTTTTACTTCTTACCAGAAATATCACATTTAAAACTCATGGCAATCTATTAGGTGGATAATTGTAAAAGTTAAAAGATACATGTATAAAAGTGAGAACATGGTCTGACACATATTATGGGTAAAATAAATGGTTGTGAGGTTTTTAGTATCAATGTTATTAATGAATATTATTATTGGAATGTTTATTGGAACTTGAGCTATCTCCACATGATCCAAATAACTATACTGAGCAGAGTCATGTTTATAGTCAAAACCATAAACATGAATCAATTTGTACAGTCAAAATGTACAGGATGAGAAGAATCAAAAAGAATATCAACAACTTAAAGAATGGACAGAGGAGAGGGCTGAGAAGTAGACTCAGAAGTAAGAGACAGAGCAGAAGAAAATCACATAGTCTTAGGTCTGCCATAGTAAATACAAATTATACATCATGAATATGGAACCCTGCACTTAAAGCAAGGGGCAGTAATTAAAATGGCTACCTGTCTGTAAATCAGGAGGATATTGGTGTGTCTTAACAGCAGTTTCAGTACTATGGTAGGGGAAGAGACCAGACTGCAGTGGATTAAGAATGAAAAAAAAAGTATGAAAAATAAAGAGAATAAAAAGAGAAATGTCTTTAAGTTACATTTCAAGAAGATTGCCTAAAAAAGGAAGGAAAGAGACAGCATACAAATTAGAGAAGATACAGGTTCAAGGAAGGATTTTTCTTAGACTTATTGTTTATTGGTTGCTTGGGTTTGTTTTTAATTAAGTTCACTAAACATTTGTAGTGATTTAGCAGATCTGGTAAAGATAAAGACATTCTTTAGTAACAGAGAGAAGAGATAATGGATGGGGATATTGATCTGTATCTATGGTATGAAGAAATGCGCTTGAATAGAGGAAAAATGTGCATCAGAAAGATTAAAAGGATGTTTTTATATTATCTGCCTGACTTGTCCAAGGGCTGCAGTAAATTTGTAATTAATGTATAAATATTTTCTTTAATGTAGAATGCATCATATCTAAATGCCAAATTCAACAAAAACAAACATATATCTCTGTTTTAGGGACAGTAAACAAGCAGTAAGTTCACACTTTTTTTTTCCAGAAAATTTCTGGGATTCCCAAATTTGAGAAGTGTTACCAGGAATCAACACTGTTCATTCACAGACTCTTTAAACATAATATAAGATTAAAATAAATTTTTAGTGGCTTAGGAGAGAGTATAGTATTTAGCAGCTAAAGAGTTCAGCCAGTAAAAATCTGAGTTTTGTTCTTTTAACTAGAATTTACTATCCTTGTAGACTTGGGTTAGTTATGAAATATTTCTGTTTCTCATCTTTCAACTTAATGGTGTGTATTTGAATGTAAGCATAATAACTACTTTCATTTTGCTTGCTTACTATAAGTCATCCCCTGGCATCACTAACTTGAGTACTTGAGTATAAAATAACAGTCAAAGGTGTTAACTCTAAATGTTACAGACTTTAATGTAGCTATTAGAATTGAATAGTCACCCAGAGAATAAAACAGGTATAAAACACTTATACTATGTTACCTTCAATCTCAAGTGGGATACCTTCCAAAAGTCAGTGAGCAGAGTCTTATCTTTATTACTCACTCACAGCTGTGATTCCTACCAAAGAAAATAAAGTTGATGGAATCATTTTTGTCTATTCCAATTTAAATGATTTTTTAGTCAGCGCCAAAGAGGAGGAAAAAAAGAAATCATGTTAAAGAGAAAGCTGTTTTAGCAGATATTTTACTCTTGAATATTAGATAAATTTGAGATAGAATTTTAATTAAACTCTCCCTAGCCTCATCAGATTAAGTGTTTAAAGCCGGCTTATTTATTGGGAAGGTCTGTCCTAGCGTTTCTGGATTAATCTCAATCATTTTCATTAGTGAAATCTTTAATCTGTTCTTCATTACAAATGGACAGGGAGAGGTTCACATCTATTGGATCTGAGATATAATCTTGGGTTTTAAACTGCTTGGTACATTATTTAGGCACAAGCATATTAGAAAATTTAAAGACCCAGAGTCCTAGACAATAATAAATCTGCTTTGATTTAACATTTTTTATAACATTCTGTACAATATTATAGCATGTGGGGGGAGAGTGGGTATATTTTCTGGTACTGTGTCTTGCCAAGCCTATAAATTTATACATATTTTATAAATCATATATAAAGGATTACCTTTCCAAAATTAACTAAATTAGGGAAGCATTTGCTATGTTTTTTTTTAAATTTTTACTTATAGTTCAGACATTATTGAGCTCTTATATTTAACTTTCCCCCTAAGGAAATGATCTAGTGCTCATAATTTTTTTCCAAACCCTAAATTACAATACATTGTAGAATACACATTGCATTGATCCCTCTTATAGTAAGTATTTGTTACACAATGAATTTTCCAACTGTTTATGCAGCCTACTGAAAGCAATTACTGTAGCAGCTTCCAGGGCTAAAGCCAGACAATTTTCCCTCAAAAGAATTAAGTGTAAAAGATTCTGGATTAAGTATGGAATCAAGGATCTTGCATTTGGGTCCTTCCTTGTTTGTTTTCTTTGTTTTGTTTTGTATGATTTGAGAAAGGCGCTTAACTTCTCTAAGTTTAGATTTATAATTTTTAAATGAATACAAAAGACTTGCTTTGTTCATAAGAGTGTTGCAAAGGTTCAATAACTATAGAAGAAAATGTTTTAAAATTCTTAAAAATAATGCTTTATAATAAATATCCCTGAGAGAATTTTCATAATTTAATTTGATGTGTTTTGAACAGTATATATTTTAACAGATATCTGACCATGAACATTATTTTTATTTCAGTTTCTAAAAGATGTCTGGTACATACAAACTGTTAAGATACTACTATAAAAAATTTTACATTAATTATTATTTATATTAGTTGATTTGGCTGGATTCATTTTAGAAATAAAAGGCATGTAGAAACATAACTACCTACAAGATACTGAAAAACCTACCTAATTTATTTAAGTGCATCTGATTTTTCATGAATGTCTAAGAGAGCTTAAAAAAAAGAAAATAGGTTTTTCATTGCATCTCACTGCACTTTATCAAATGTGTTCTTTTTTTCTTTCCTTTGTCACCCTCTCTTTGCTGTCCCACATGCTATCTGTGCAACCTTGAGCAAATGAGTTCTTTTTGTGTTTCAGTAACCTCATTTATGAAAGAGAGAAAATAATTTTACTTCATAAAGTTTTTTTCAGCAACATGCTACTGCAGAAAAGCAGTTAAGACAGCACCTGGCGAGAATGAGTTCTTAGTAATTTTTAGATAAATATTTGGAAATCAACCATCATGTATTGCATTTGATATGTTTTAGCACTGTCATGCTAATTATATGAAAGAAATCACTTTATTTCTCAGAATTATAAAAGCAAGTTTTTTTTTCAAAAATTAGACATTTGTGTCTTACTCTGACAACATGCTTTATTCTATTTCTTTAGGCAATCATCACATTTTTATGTATCTTACTATACATGCTACTCATTTGCCAATAATAAATTATTCTGTTTCCAGAGCAGTTCAGATACTGGAATATTCATGTAGGAGAAGTTTTATCCAAATTCTAACTTCCATTTTCCCTGGTTCTTAATGCAATTATCTTTGGCATAGTAGATTCTAAAATCTTATCTGTAATAAAGATATTGAATGAAATTATATGAATAAATAAATTAATGCATTTATTTTAATAACACAAAATGATATCAGGATCATATTTTGTTTTTGTTTTTCTTTTTTTATTTATTTGACAGAGAGAGAGAGAGAGAGAGAGCACAAGTAGGCAGAATGGCAGGCAGAGGGAGAGGGAGAAGCAGGCTCTCTGCTGAGCAGAGAGCCTGATGTGGGGCTCGATCCCAGGACTCTGGGATCATGACCCGAGCCGAAGGCGGACCGCTCAACTGACTGAGCCACCCAGGTGCCCCTCAGGATCATATTTTGTTCTCACTTTTTTAAAGAGGATATTTTCATCAAGGAACTATTTCCTACCTCAAATAAATTGATTAATAGTATTACACGTTTCCCTTTTAATGAGGGTCCCCTAAAGAAAAACAAATTTAGCTCACATTTCCAAATCATATAATGTTTATTACTGAGTCTGTTGAAAAATTTAAAGTCATGATTAATCCTGATTTATTTAAATGAATTTCACTCATTTTACTTGGATATCATAAGTCTTCTTAACATAGTATACATCATATTATACGGTGTTCTTTTAGCAATAAGCAATTTATAGAAGTTTATTGATATTTCTCTCCCTTTCTCTTTTTAAATTTACTAATAATATCAATTCTGGTTCTTCTATATGAGTATGACCTAATCCATGATCAAATGCTTAATAAAGATTTTGGCTTTTTCCCTTTATCCGACTATCATGACAATTTACAGTCGCCATAGGCTGGGTATATAGTAATTCATTAAATGATTGTTGAGCAAGTTATTGGGCAAAGATTGAGACCAATGACTTCTCAACAGATTTTATATCCTGAGCTATAAGAGACACCACTTCTGTGATCTCTATCCCTTTTTGGACTTCCTTGAATTTTTCTGATGCAGTCCAATACCTTATTTAGAACAAGTTCACTTTTCTCTTTCTCACAATACCTTCCTCTGAGAAGGGTCTACAGGCTCCGAGATAGAATTGGGAACTAGCATTGCACTGAGAAACTCTTATAACTGTGTCAGTCAGAATGCTGGAGGAGCAGGGTCAACTCTTGTGGCAAACTTAAATAAATCTGACAGTCACAAGGCCTTTTAAAAAAAGACATGTCTCTCAGTAAAATTAGCCTGGCCTCAAATGAATCAAGTTGTACAAGAAAAGTGCAAGATTGCTGCACAAGTCTACTTACTTTTCCAAGCACTTAGTCTTGAAATTATCAGATGGCCTAAGTTTGTAACCGGTTTTTCAGGTTCAATATGGTCATATATAGTTAATCATCTTCCTTTAGCTTTTTTTTTTCCTTCTGTCCATTATCACATCAGACATGGAAGGCAACTTAGATCCACAAATACTCCATTTATTTCTAATGAATATAAACCAAGTCAATGAGAGATTGGTCAATTTTGCAATTTCATAGCAAATTCATTATTCAAAACCTTTCTCGTGTGACCTCATATTTTGCTGTACTCGTATCTCTGAAACTCATCTCGGGATTTGCTTGCATGTTTCAGATAGCTAAATCACGTGTTGCTTTTCTTGTAATTACAACTAAACCTATATGCTTTTTCTCTTTATATAATCATGATCAGGAAGTGGGGAGGGCTCCTATAACCTAAATAATCAAGAATGGTTCCTGCTGCAATGACCGTTGGAATTCCTCCATCTGTTCAAACCTGAACTGTGTGGTTGGAACACCTCATTCTTAGAGCTGCAAGAATGTAAATCCACTATAGCCTTCTCCACAGTGTTTTCGTCCTTCATTTCCCTTCATAGTCTGGCTGACCTACAGATATTTCCTAAATTTACTAACGGCCCATTTTTTGCTACTAACTAGAATTCTTCCTGCAATAAAATAGATGTCACTTTATGGTCTTTACTGACTATAGTGGATGAATTGTGGCCCCTCAAAAATATGTCTACCAGGAACCCATGAAGGTGACTTTATTTGTAAAAATGGTTTTGCAAATGTAACTAAATTAAAGGTACTTGAGATAAGATCATCTCGGATTTAGGGTGGCTCTTAAATCCAATGACAGATGTCTTATAAGAGAAGGGCAGAGGGAGATTTGAGATCCAGAGACACAGGGCAAAAAGCCATATGAAAACAAAAGTAGAGATTAGACTTATCCTGCCATAAGCCAAGGAACACATGGAGCTACCAGAAGCTGGAAGAGACAAGGAAAGATTTCCTCCCAGAGCCTTTGGAGAGAGGGTGACTCCCATAATGCTTTGATTTTGGCTTTTAAGTCTCCTTTAGAACTGCACCAAGTTTGTGGGAAGCCTTAGGACACTAATACACTGCCACTTGTTGTAAAGAGTCTTTGAGGGTACCTGGGTGGCTCAGTCGCTTAAGTGTCTGCCTTTGGCTCAGGTCATGATCCCAGGGTCCTGAGATCGGGATCTAGTGAACTCCAGGTTGAGTCAGGCTCCCTGCTCAGTGGAGAGTCTGCTTCTTCCTCTGCCCCTCATCCCACTCTCATTCTCTCTCTCTCAAATAAATAAATAAAATCTTTAAAAAAAAAGAGTCTTTGAATGATTGTGATTGAATATATATTGTGAAAATAATAAAGAAAATAATGACCAAAATTCAGACCATAATTCTTGATGAAGAACTGTTTCTGAAACGTCTTTTGTATTTTAACTTTCAATTATTTGATGGTTAGAACAGTAAAAAATACATATATTTATATATGCATTGAAAATTTTTAAATTATATGAATTCTTGACTGAGTCAGAAAAATTCAGGGAAGTCAGAAAAGAAAAACATACCAGAATAGGCTCTCATAGTTTATGCTATAAAACTTTTGAAAATGCCATTGCAAAAATCTTTACTCAGTGATTTACTCAACAGTTGTGTATTGAGTAGCTATGTTCCCAATCCATAAATCTTTATGACCAAATTCTTATGATAGATGCAATGAGAAAGCCAATTCTAATTTTTGGAAAAAAGAATGGCTCTACAGTGTATGTATTGGTTTATCATCATTTCATCAGTGGGTTATGCATTTGGAACAGAGATATCCCTAAAAGAAGATACATGCTTTTACAATACAACAAAACATCCACCCTTATTGCAAATACAGACAAACATAAATTAGCACTATACTTCTAAGCAAAAAAATAACCAACCATGCACTATTTCATCTGAACATTTTCAAGTACACTTTCAGGCTTGCACTAGTAGCCAAATGCTTTCTGGATAAACATAATCCACTTCAGAGCCATCACAATTGGTGATTCGAGATTTAGATTTTTGTATGTATGCATGTACATCACCCACTGGAAATTACAAATCATTTAGATTTATAAATTGTATCCATCTCTTTGAATTCAAGGAGAAATATGTTGCTTCCTGCCAAGTTTGGGGCACAAGTGAGGTCTTTTTAGTTTATTGTCCAAATGAGTGAAGAGTTTCTTTTACACACACAAAAGAGTACTTGGAGTTTTAGCCACTGCCCTGCGTTTTGACTGTGAAATGTTAAACCGTTTGCTGTTGACAGAGATTACAGTAAGGAGAGCCAGGGCCGATACAGTTAGGTCCTGACACCCTGGCATGCAGCCTGACTGGATATTGCAGGGCTCTAAATCTGCCTGTCAGGAGATGGGACACAAAGGTAACAACTGCCAGTTAAATCAAATTGCTTAGAGTAAATTGGACAAATTTTGTTAGCCTCTTGCCTACCTTGGCCCAGAACCACATCAGCAAGGGCAATGATGTTAACTTTAGGATTGAACTTATGGCTGAGCAAAACTAATTCTGTAGATGCTTCCAGCAACTGTGTTAGGCTGATTAAAAGCAGCTCCATGGTCAACTCAGATTGTTTTATATATTGATGTTTTGTTGTTGCCAAATGAGTTGTAGTTTCCTAGGAAAGGAGAAGAGTTCAAATAGTGGTGTTTCATTCAGGGTGTTGCAAAGAGTGCTAGGCACATAAAGATGTTCAATTTATATGGTTTGTACAGAATCAAATGAATTTATTCTTTAAATCACACAAGCTCTGTTGACTCAGACTTTCTCTTTAATTACAAAACAAGCCAAATAATATGTTAAAGATGTGCTTTCTTCATTGAACATCCATGTAGCAGTCTTGCACACCTCTTCCCAGTTAAGTTACCTGATTTAGGTATGAAAAACATGAGCTATAGCAGGGGATTCAACTCAAGTAATAATACTCTTACTTAGAAATCTATTCTTACTGTCCTGATGAAATTTCTTCTGGTAAGAAGGGGCTAGGACTAAAATGTGCTTGTTCTTCTCCATTGCTAAGCCATCATGAGCTGGATATGTTAGTTTATACTGGTGATGGATGGAACAAAGCTCAACTAATTGGTCAGTTAGTGGTAGATACAACATCACATCTTTACACATTCTTTCTCCCCATTTCTCTCTCTCTCTCTCCCTGTCTTCACCTCTCTCTCTCTCTTGCTCTTCTTCAAGTGTTCTCACCTGTATTTTGTTTACTTTTGTGTTTACAAAATTACAATTGTTTGTAAAATTTTGAAAATGAGGGCGCCTGGGTGGCTCAGTTGTTTAAGCGACTGCCCTCGGCTCAGGTCATGATCCTGGAGTCCCGGGATCGAGTCCCACATCAGGCTCCCTGCTCGGAAGAGAGTCTGCTTCTCCCTCTAACCCTCCCCCTCTCATGTGCTCTCTCTCTCTCACTCTCTCTCTCAAATAAATAAAAAAATCTTTAAAAAAAATTTAAAAAAATTTGAAAATTATTATACTGATGTTGCTCTCTGAAAGTTTTTTTGTTGTTGTTTTGTTCCCCCATACAATATTATGTTTCTAAGGTATAGCCATGTTACTGTATCCATATTTAGTTCATTAATTTTACTACTCTATAATCTATGGTGTGACTATAAAATGATTTTTTTCATACAGCTGGTGGGAACTTAGGGGCTTTTTTGTTGTTATTATGAACAGTACTTTTATGGGTCCTCTTACAAATGTCTTTAAGTTCACGTGTTAAATTTTTTGGGGGGAATATGCTCAATTATGGAATTCTTGGATGTGTGCTTATAACTTTTTTAAGATAGTGAAATAATGTTTCCAAAAGAGCTGTACTAATTTAAAATTTTAGCATCAAAATTTAAGAAATTTAGATGATTTACATTCTCTGAACATTTGATATCTTGCTCTTGCTTTTTGTTACTTAAGTGTTTTTGAAAATGCTATTCAACATAGACATGATTAAATTCAATGTACAATCAATTAAAAATGTTTGTAATTTATATTAATTTTTTTACACTTAAAAAGAATGTAATAAAAAATGTCCACAAATATAGGAAAGTTTAACAAGAGGCCTGGACTTAGGATCAAACTATAACAGTCAATTTCAACTAATAAACCAGAAATAAATAATTTGAAACATAATGGGAATTGCATTATTTATAATAGCAACAAAATATATAGTGTAACTGGGAATAAATCAAGCAAAAAGATATGCAAGTTCTGTGCATGGCATATATTAAAACTTTACTCAAAGACAAAGAAAATTAAATAAATGGAGAAATCTAAATAATTGAGAAATTTGTAGGTATGAAGACAACAATAGAAAGATGAGAATTTTACCAAAGGAAACTATAGAGTCAATACAGCTCCAATCAAAATACCACCAAGGTCATACTACTATTTTGTTATTGCTCTTGAAAAGTTGTATTAAAATATATACAAAAAATTTAATTGCTAAGTGTAGTTAGAATATTTTGAAGAATAACAAACGTAAGTGGAAAACTGCCCTAACAGATATAAACATTTATTACAAAGATTTTATTAAAGTAACATGGTGCTGGGAGAACAAAAGATCCAATAGAACAAATAAAAACCGAGACATGGCCCCAAATATATATGGTACTTTGATATATGACATACGTACCATTGCAGATCATTGGAAAAATAAAAGTCCTTCAGTAAATGAAACTGGAAAAATTGATCATCAATGTGTAATAAAATAAAATAAAAAAACTTGTAACTCACAACACACAAAGAAATCAAGTCCAGAAAAATGAAGGGTATCAAAACAAATCTTTAAAACATTAAAATGAATGTGAATATCTTTCCAATCTAAAGATAGGGAAAAAAATAAAGACGCCAAGTGCAGTAACTGATGAAGAAAATTAATAAATTTGACTACATTTAAAACAAAAAACAAAACAGCTTAATAAAATTAAAATAAAAGCTACCAAATTCAAGGAGATATTTATTAAAACAATATAACCAACTAAAAATTAGGGTAGAGTAGATAAAATACTCATAGAAATAGAAAATTCAATTTAAAAGAGGAGTAAAAAAATAAGAAACAATTAACACTCATAAGCATATGTAGAGATGCCTAAGGATATTTGTAAGCAGAGAAATTGAATTAAAGAACACAACTGTTTTTTTTAATATTTAATGTATACACTGTTGAATTTCATTTTGTCTTAATTAGTTGCATGCATCTGTGGGTGTGTGAGAGGGAAAAAACTAAAATTTCCAAGTACATAACCCAAATTATAGCACTGTGTCTAAAAACATTTAAGATTTCTAATAAGAGGGATGCCAGGGTGGGTGGCTCAGTCAGATAAGCATCCAACTCTTGATTTTGGCTCAGGTCATGATCCCGAGGTCCTGGGATAGAGCCCTGTGTTAGGCTCTGCACTCAGTAGGGAATCTGCTGGAGATTCTCTCTCTCCCCACCTCTTTAAAATAAATAAATAATTTTTTTAAAAAAGATATTTTTACATAGAACAAATGGCTTAATTTGTAGCTGGTTTATAAGAACCAATTAGTTTGCATGTAGACAGACCCTACGTGGACCTGCAGTGATTTCCTGCCTCCTGATGTCCACACCTTTGATTAATCTCCTCCCCCTTGAGTGGTCAAAGTACCTGTGACTGTCTTCTAGCTGAGAGAATATGGCAGCTATGATGGGATGTCATTCCTGTGATTAAGATATGTTAAATGGCAAAGGTAATGAGATGTCACTCCCTTGATTAACTTACCTTTGTAACAAAACAAAAGGATAGGGCATATGTAATTAAAGTCCCAAATCAGTTGATTCTGAATTAATCAAAGGGGATGTTATTTGGGATGGACCTCACAACATAAGGTGGATGCTCATTAAAAAGGGACTAGGGTTTTCTGAGGTGAGAGACATTATCTTTCCTGGCCTTGAAGAGGCACACTTCCAAATTTGGAACTGCCTATGGAAAAGGCCATCTGGTGGATGACTGTGAGCAGCCTCTAGGACAGGAGAGCAGATTTCAACCAAACAAGCAACAAATGAGAATACTCAGTCATACTACTGCAAGGAAATGAACTTTATCCCCATTCTGCATGTACTTAGAAGCAGATCCTTCCCAGTCAAGCCTCCAAATGAGAACTCAGTCCAACCTTGAGTCCCTGAGCAGAGGATGGAACTAAACTGTGCTCAAATTCCTCACCCATGGCAATCCTAACATGTAGGCTGTCTTAAGCCACAATAGTTGAGGTTATTTGTTATAAAGCATAGAAAACGAATATAGCTTTTCAATTAGAAGTGAATTATTTGGGTTTTGTTAGCAGAACATCTTGATCCGGAACTCAGAAACCGTTCATTCACTTAACAAATATTTTATGAACATCCTTTAATGTACTGAGCACCGTTCTAGGTACTTGGAATATATGAGTAATATGGAACTTATATCTCAGATGGGTAGACATCTTCATAAAGATTATAATTCGATAATAAAGATGAGAAACACAAGACAATAATAAGTAATTTATATAGTATACTGGAAGACTATAAGTGCCATGGTCCCAAGGAAATGTTAGGTAGGAAGAAAAGATCACAAACATGGGAGGATAAAAGCTGCCCTGTTAAGTACTACGTCTGGGATAACTTCCTTTGATCCTGTACTTTAAGAATATTGGATAATGTCTTCCAGATAAAGCAATAGTTTAGTGCAGTGATTAAAGAGAAACAGTCTGTCTACATATCCAAGGAACGGCAAGACAGCCAATACAGTTGGAACAGAATGAGCTGAGGAGAGGTTGTAGAAGAGTTGCCCAGAGAGCATGCAAGGTGTGAGAGACAGTGAGAATCATAGTGGACAAAGTTTTCAGCTTTAGAATACCAGAAGTCTAAAGCTGCCATTAATTGATATGTGGAAGATAGTGAGCACCTAGGTTTTTGTGGGAAGACCAGAAGTTCATTTTTGGACATTGCTGTGTACTGAATTGGGTCCCCTCAAAATCCATATGTTGAAACCCTAACCCCCAAGGTGACAGTATTTGGGGACAGAGATTATAGGATAGAGATAATTAAGTTTAAATGAGGTCATGAAGGTGGGATCTTAATTTATAAGAAGATAAAGCAAGAGGGTGCTTGAGTGGCTCAGTTGTTAAGCGTCTGCCTTCAGCTCAGATCATGATCTCAGGGTCCTGGGATCAAGCCCCGCATCGGGCTCCCTGCTCCGTGGGAAGCCTGCTTCTCCCTCTCCCACTCCCCCTGCTTGTGTTCCTTCTCTCGCTGTGTCTCTCTCTGTCAAATAGATAAAATCTTTAAAAAAAGAAGAAGAAGAAGAAGAAGATAAAGCAAGAGAAAGATCTTGCTCCATGCTCATACACCAAGGAGAGGCCATGTAAGGACGCAGAGAGGAGGCTTACATCTGAAAGCCAGGAAGAAAGGCCTCATCAGAAACAAACTCTGTTCCACCTTGATCTGGGACTTTCCATCTTAAAACTGTGGGAAATAAATTTCTGTTGTTTAAGTTATCTAGTCTACGGTATTTGTGGAGACTAACTGAGCAGATTAATATATTTTAAAGTTTATGTGTTTTATGGGGTCCCTGGGTGGCTCAGATGGTTGGGCGTCTGGTCCCAGGGTCCTGGGATCGAGCCCCGTGTTGGACTCCCTGCTCAGTGGGGAGTCTGCTTCTCCCCCTCCCTCTGCTTCTCCCCCTGCTCATGTTCTCTCTCTCTGTATCTCTGTGTCTCGAATGAATAAAGAAAAATAACTTAAAAAAAATAAAGTTTATGTGTTTTTTATAGCTAAGTGAAGATGTTGACTCAGCTGTTGTTCATAACAATCTTCTGCCATCCAAAAAAAATCATATATATATGTGTGTGTATGTATATGTATAAACAAATATTATTTTCAAACAAATTACCTGAATATATATATTTCAAACAAATTACCTGAAGATGTATTCCTTCACCTTCTTCAGTTCTTAACGGCATAGCTTTATATTAGTGGGTGGAAAATTAATACTATAAATAGGAGAGGCACTACTTTCAATATAATTCATTTTAATTTCCAAATGTAAGCCTGTGTGTGTGTGTGTGTATGTGTGTGTGTGTAATGTGTACATGCACATCTCTATAGTAGGGAATGAAAGAAAGGGAGTGGGTGTTGCAATCCCAGAAAGCAGATTTTAATGTCACAAAAAGGTGAAATTCACCTGAGTGACATTTGAAGCAGTGTAAATAGAAAATAATTGGTTAAATTCAAGCACATACATTTGTTTTATGTTGCTCTAATTTGCCTTGATACAAACTCAGAGGGTAAACAGAAGAACAAAATTAAGGTCTTCAGGGGCTGACAGGATAATGGCAACAATCCTGCTATTAAAAAAAAACAAAAAAAAAAGCTGCATAGTGAGGACATTTAGGGGACAACCGGGAGTACACATGCTTGTGGAAAGAGTCCTTGCAGTATGAACTTAGAGAGTTTTACCTTCTCTTTCGGGTTTAATATTCAATTTTGTTATGAGAATAACCTTATTGTTCCTCTGGCTCCTTTGGGCACTTTGTTTGAAATAATTTTGTTAGAAGGCACAGTGACTGAACACAGTTTTACTGATTCTTAATCAGCAAGCCAAAAGAATGAGGTATTTACAGACTTGAAGGGACTTGTTAGCTGGATGTCAGTCTTCAGTGAGATTTTCTTCTGTTTTGTTTTCCGACCTATACAAACCTTTTTCTTTGTTCTCATGCTGTTTTTATTATGATAGCATATGTCAAATTCTTGTGAGAAAAAATCTGGTAGATAATTTTATGCAAAGTGTTTCTATTTTTAAAGCTCAGAAGTGGCTACAGTATATCCAATGGCATATACATTTATATAATCAGGGGCTAAAGGGAAGATTATATCATTATTTAAAATAAAGTTTTAATCAAATAGGTAAGTCAGTTAAGTAAGACCAACTGAGATGATGTAAGAGTTTAAGTTTTTTTAAGAGGCTGACATCTGGGGAAATCTTTCCTGTACGTGATAAGAGTTTGCTAGTTTTTGAAGGGTTGGCTATACTGAGAACACCTGCCAAGTAGGAGATCTGAACATTGTCAAATGCGCAGATTTCTGAAACTTATATTCAAAGAAAATTTGAAATATCATATAGAAGGGATCTCAGAGACAGATAAAAATGTAGACGACAATTACGGGTCAGTCAAAATGAAGGCAAAAATTCAACTTCCTGTAAATATACAGGTTTCAGGCCTGAATTAATATAAAAATAAATGTGAATTTATCATATCCCATGGTTTAAAATACTAAAATGAGAGCAATGAAAGACATGGGACCATGAGAAACTTTTTTTTTTTTTCAAAGAGATCCAATTCACTTGTCATACAATTCACCCATTTAACAATCCAATGGTGTTTAAGTACATTAACTGAGTTGTGTATATTCACAATTAGCCATCATTCCTCTTTTCTCCCCAAACTTCCCAGCCCTAGGCAACGACTGATCTCCTTTCTGTCTCTATAGATTTACCTGCTCTGAACATTTCATATAAATAGAATCATACAATATGTGGCCATTTGTATCAGGTTTCTTTCATTTACCATGATGTTGTCAAAATCATTTATATTGTAGCCTGTCAAATATTTCATTTGTTATTATTGCTGAATAAAAGTCTATTGGATAGACACACTACATTTTATTTATTCATCTACTGATGGACATTTGGGTTGTTTCTACCTTTGGGCAATGATGAATAATGCTGCTAAGAGCGTTCATGTATACATTTTCATGTGGGCATACATTTTATTTCTCTTGGTTTATATCTACAAGTGGAATTGCTGCATCATATTGTCACAGGCAGTTAGTTAGTTTTGTGAGACCTGGGTCCCACAGGAAAGGGGATGGGGGACGAATATTGGACGGGAGACATCAGAGACCTGCAATTAGGCATATACTGCCCAGTAGGCCAAGGGAAATTCTAATACAGAAGCCATAGGACACACATGCACAGAAAGAAAAAAAATGCAATTAGCATTGTGGTTTGGCCTGCCCCTAACCTTGGGCTTTCTTAAGGGATGCTAAGTAATCAATAAGACAAAAGAACTTTGCACAGGGACACCTCGACAAGGAAGGAGCCTTCCTTCACTAGCTAGTTATTGGGAAGGTCAGAAGCCTGTCCAGGCAGTGCTCTGCGAGAAGTCAGATCAGACCAGACAGACCCAAGATGGTCGATGCCATGACTGGAAACACCCGAACAAATTAGGAGGAAAAGACAGAAAGCCTGCTTCCTGCCCCAAGTAATGAATATTCCACCCCCTGTTTAACAACTAAAAACCCTAGGACCAATTCTGTTCAGGGGACCTGAGTCTCTCTCAATCTGCCCACTTACCCCTCTTGTTAGTGTACTTAATAAGCTCTGCTTGCTCCTGTTTTTTGGTCTCTGGTGTGAATTCTTTCCCTGGAGAAGACCAACGATCTAGGCTGCATTGCTCTAGGAGGTAACAATATAGTAATCTGTGTTTAACCATTTAAGGAACTATCAAACTGTTTTCCACCATTTTATATTTTCAAAAGCAATCTATGAGTGTTTCAGTTTCTCTACCTCCCAGACATTTATTATTTGTCTTTATGATTATCACTATACCAGTGGGTTTAAAGTAGTATCTCATTATTGTTTTAATTTTCATTTCCCTCATGACTAATGATGTCAAGTATCTTTTCATGCATTTATTTGTATATTTTCTTTAGAGAAATGTTCATTTAAGCATATATTCATTCTTTACATATTAGTGCATTCTCTCCATTTTTTAAAAAAGAATTCCCCCTTGGGGCACCTGGGTGGCTCAGTTGGTTAAGTGTCTGCCTTTGGCGCAGGTCATGATTCCAGGATCCAGGGATCAAGCCCTCTCTCAGGTTGTCTGCTTAGTGCGGAGCCTGCTTCCCTCTCCCCTCTGCCACTCCCCCTGCTTGTGCTTTCTCCCTCTCTCTAAAATAAATAAACAAAATCTTAAAAAAAATAAAAGAATTTCTCCCTTTCTTTAAAGCAGTTTTAGGTTCATAACAAAATTGAGAGGAAGATACAGAAATTTCTTTATACTCCTTACCCACAAACACGCATAGCATCCTGCATTATCAACATTCCCCAAAAGAGTGGTACATTTATTACAGCTGTTGAACCTACATAAACACATCACAAACACCCAAAGTCCATAGTTTACATTAGGGTTCACTCTTGCTGTTGTTATTCTATGGGTTTAGACAATACAGTCTTGGTTTATCTTTTCTGAGGAGCTGGATTTGCATATTTCTGTTTTGCTTAAAGCACTTGAATGTATATTTAGATGGAGGAAAATGATAAATACTTAAATATATGCCAAAAAGCAGGAAATTGTATACTACTTGCACATCATCTTCCCAGAGAAAATTTTAGGAAATAATTCTATAAAGTATAACAAATCTTCTACCCACATTATAATCACATTAGTACTTTTATTTTTACTCCACATTGGCTGAAATAATTTTGTAGGGGATTTTTCTTAAAAATGAATAATCACAAGTAATTTCTCTGTCTTCCATATGTCTTTACATACATAGGTAGATTCTTATTTTAATAAAAGCCTTCATAATTTCAAAACTTATGTTAACAAGGCTGTTTCTGTCATCAGCAATTAGTCAAGCAACATCATATAACCGCTTCCAATATTTTAAAAAATAATTTATGAGATATAAAATGTAAACATTAGCTTTCATAAGATGTTTAATTTTTATAATCAAGTATTCCTAAATAGATTCAACACTTTTATTTTCTAATGTGCATTTTAGTATCAATTTTACATTAACAATAATTTTTTTTACATATTTACAAGGCACTAAATTGATAAAGATATATTTTATTTTTTTGTAAAATGTGCAATCTGGATGTGGAGCTAGAGAAACAAGTCTTATATAACCTATGGATCTTCCTGGAAAGTCTCAGGTTTTAAGTTTCTTTAAATCATGAAAATCATTGCTTCATCTAGCTTATCAAAAATTTGTTTTAACTTTATATGTAAAAGCTAACAAAGCAAATATTTCTCTACACTTTCAGGAAGTGAGTGCTGGCTATTAATATAAAAAGACATATTCCTTAATCAAAAATTGTTTATAATCTAGTGGAGAGTATTGAGACTGCTAGCTAAACATTAAATTTCAGTAAAATATAAAGAGAGGAATATTTTATTTTTTCACACTAGTGGAACATTACCCAATCTGAAAGCTTTGTGGGAAACTCACCAGTAAGATGATACCAGAACTGAATCTTGAAGAATGTGGGTTAGGTAAATAGACGAAGCAGGGTTTTCTTGGAGCAAGGACTCCAAATAAATAATGGCACAACATAGAATTCCATGACAAATATGAAATAAGCCTCATTACTGCGAAGTATGAAGCAGATCAGTCTGACAGATTGAGAAGGATAGAGTTGAGGATATCAGTACTGGAAAAAAGGTAAAGGTAATAGCAACAATCCAGAGATTTCAGAGACAAAGTGTCGGCCAATTTTCATATTGATGGTTGGAAAGGGATAAATTCAAGAAATATTTTGGAACTAGAATTAATATTGGATGTAGGAGAACAAGATTGAATGTAATAGGTGAAAGGAAAGTATCTTGAATGACACTACGTTTCTGCGTTTCTCATGTATCTCTATTATTCCCCAGCAAAGGAAAACCAGGAAAAGCAGCATACCTCATAGGAAGATGGAAACTGTGTTTTGGGGACAAGCTGGGTACAAACAGGAAACTATATACAACAAACTGGATGCAGAAAACTGAAACTAAAGAGAGATATAGAGATAGAGACATGATTTAGAACAGTTGGTTACGAAACAGTGGAACACTAACAATTTCTTAAATATGATCCTCAAAGTAGATCAATAAATTCTTATCATTTGAACCATCTAAAGTCTACACTGGGTCTCTGAATATAATGTACAAGTAGAGGTCATGTCTTGCTAGGATGAAGAAGATGTTCTCCATCATACCTGAGGGAAAAAAAAAGTACAAAATAGTGTCTTTGAAAGTTGCTGGCTTTGTAGAATTGTGAGTGATTAAATGAAAAAAATCATATTTGATGGCTTCTATTTTCTCAGTGATATAAAAAAGGTCTCAGATTGTAAGCAGAGTGAAAGAAAAAAAAATATTACTTCCAAGAAAAAGAAGAAAACATACAAGTTGACTTCAGGAACTGAACAAAAGTCAACCTATTACCAGATCATGGTAGGATTTTCAATCATAAATGAATGCCCAGATGTGATTAGAGTTATAGGCCTTCAGACGGAGAGTATCCTAATGGAATCAATCTAATCACATAAGTCCTTAAAAACAGAACCTTCTCAGCTGTGGTTAGAGAGAGGTCTGAGACCACTGAAGAGTGAAAAAAGATGTGATAGGAGAAGGATTGGTCCATTTCTGGCATTAAAAATGGAAGAACAAGACCATGAGTCATGGGATGAGGCAGCTTCTAGAACATGGAAATAACCCTCAATTTATAGCTAGAAAGAAAATGGAATTCTTCTTTTTTTTAAGATTTTATTTATTTATTTGACAGAGAGATAGAGAGAGAGAGCACAAGCAGGCAGAGTGGCAGGCAGAGGGAGAGGGAGAAGCAGGCTCTCCGCTGAGTAGAGAGCTTGATGTGGGGCTTGATCCCAGGACTCTGGGATCATGACCTGAGCTGAAGGCAACTGCTCAAACAACTGAGCCACCCAGGTGCCCCAGAAAATGGTATTCTTAAGGGAAAAACCAGTCTTTCCCTCCTGTGAGCCTTTCTCCTGTGTGTCTCCTTTACAACACTCCTAGTGTCTTATTTAGTACTCACACAAAACACTTCATTTCTGGTCACCAAATGTGTGGAGGTTTGTCCCCCACACCAAGCAATTCTCTGTGACACCAGCTGGGTGTCATACAATTTAACTCAATTCTAATATTGTCTATTTGGAGATAGTGTCAGATCCCAGAGGTTAAAGGTTCAGTTCCACAAGACCACCCCAGCTACTTCAGATGCCAATAGCTAGTAGTAGGTTCCCAAGTTACCTACAAATTTTGGACAACTTGGCTACAAATTGAAGGTTCCCATAACAATGCTATCCTCAGCTTGATTAATTTGCTAATTTAAAGCAGCTCACAGAACTCAGAGAAATATTTCTTTAATATTTACCAATTTATTAATGTGATAGAGGATACAGATGAACAGTTAGATGAAGAGTTATATAGGGTGAGGTCTAGAAGCGTCTTAAGCATAGGAGTTTCTATCCCCATGGAGTTGGGGGTGTGTCACTTTCCTGGTATGGATGTATTGCCAATCTGGAGGTTCTCCAAACTCCATACTATTGAAATTTTATGGAGGCTTCCACATAGGCATGATTGATTATTAACTACATTTCATTTACTCACCCCTCTCTGGAGAGGTTGGGAGTGGAGAGCTGAAAATTTCAAGCTTCTAATTATGGCTTGATTTTTCTGATGACCAGCGACCATCCAGGAGCCATCCAGGAACCCACCTAGTCTTGCCTCATTAGAACAAAGAATGGTCCTACTGAGAAATATGAATATTTCTTAATATTTCAAAGGAATCTTAGTCCAAGAACTACAAGGAACCAAATTCTGCCAACAAACAGGAAGAACAGAAATGGATTCTCCTCTAGAACCTCCAGAAAGAAACACATCCTGCTAACAACTTGATTTTATGCTTTATGCGCAGTGAAATTCTTATCAGTCTTCTCACCTACAGACTGTAAGGTAATAAATCTCATGGTTTTAAACCACTAAGTTTATGGTAATTTTCAATAGTAATAATAGATAAATAATATATACTTCTTCCTGAAGCTCCCTCCATGGACTCATGGACTGCTTTTTCTACCATTATGACATCTGCACAGCATTGCTTCTGAGCAATAATTTATTACTCAACAAAAAATGTACAATGATGGGATCATGTCCATGGGATTAACAAGTTCTTCTTTGAATCCCATAATCCAAAATCAGCTGGTTTAACACAAAGTTTTATTGGTTTATTAAAACTCAGTTGTGGAAACAGTTGGGGAATAAGACCTTGAAAAAAATATCATTCTATGAATGCATCACCTACTTTGAATCAGAAACATTGGGTTGTCCCAACTACAGCCAAATAAAGAAGTCTGTAAATCAAGAAATAAAAGTGGAAGTGGTGTCTCTAGCTAGTAAACATAATAACTCCTTCATACATCTTTTTTAAAAATCCCTGTCCTGGTAACTTTTCATTCCATTGGCTCAGACATCTTAGTTCCCAATAGTGGTGGTGGTGGTGGAGAGATTTTTCCAATACAGTTTTCAGAACAATTCCATTGAATTTTAAAATGAGACTGCCATCAGGCTTTTTGCAGATCTTTATGTTACTGAAACAACTGGCAAAATAGGGACCACTCAACTGGCTGGACTGACCACAATTACCAAAGGAAATTGGGTTGTTTGTTATAAAACAAAGACAAGGAAGATAATGTTTGGAACCCAAGGAACTCTATGGATGTCCTCTCAGTACTTCCATGTCCAATAGTCAATTAATGAAAAACTACAGAATCTCAAATTCAGGATTATAAATGTCTCAAAATCTTTGGGAATGAAAGTTTGGGTTCGACCCAGCTGAAGTCCTAATTGGGCAAGGGAAACATGGAATGGTGAGTAGAAAAACTCAGAAACAAAGACTAATAGTTTTGTTCATTTTCTCATTCTTGTTATGTGTACATATTTACAAATTAAATATTTTATTTTATTTTTCTTTCTTCTCCTTACTACTTTATAAACAAAGTTATTGGAGTTTAGCTTTAAATCAATGAAACTCTGGATTTGAACAGTAATTAACATAGTCACAGACAGATTCAGTTACTGCTGGGACTGTGTCTTCACATCTTGGGCAATGACGTATGAGAGCTTCTTCATCTGTATGAAGGGCAGCATTTTGTGCAACTTAAATGGGTATGCAGGAGTGTGTGCAGTAACTTAGCAGCCAAAGGAATGATCTGTGCCAATTTTCCACTTATTTCCTCACAGTTTCACATCCACACTTCTCCTTGCCCCAGCTTGTGAAATGTTAGCCTTTGTCAATAGAGGGCGCGAGAAGGACACTCCAAGGCCAGAGCAAAATCGTGGGCTGTATGACCATTCTCCTGCGGTGCAGTTTGTCAACGAAGGGTGTATGGCAGGAGGCTAAGTGGTACTTAATATAGCAATGGGTACTTACCTAGCAACCGCACAGTGAAAAGACTATGCCCTGCTAGCCACCTCCAATTAATTTCTCTGCCCCCAGTGAAACAGGAACTATGGACCCCTTGACCACACCCTCTTTGTGTTTGTTGTTACTTTTTGGAGGCATGTTCCTGGGTCAGCCACGCCCTCTAAAATGAGATCTGAATCTCAGTTTTCAGTTCCTTCCATACTTGTACTTAGGTCTTGAGGCAGTAACTGCTATGTGTATGTGCTATTTATCTATTCCCGGGTGTCCTCTTTTGTCCCTTTAATGGTTTGCCACCTTTTATTGTTAAGATTCTTTATATTAAATTTTACATGTTTAAATTACTAACATAGCTTTGTCTCCTTGTTGGACACTGACTGACACACATGCGGATTTGTTAAGAAAGAAAAATTTTGGTAAGATATTATAGATGAATTTTTGCAAGGATAATTGTTTAAAACTATCTAATCAAGACTAAGACTTGTTGCAATAATAGTAATTTAATTTTTGATAATCAAAAAAATTGATAATCAATTCTAATAATATATCAATTAAATATGGAAACTTACATACCAAAGCAGGCATGGAATTACCACACATATATAAATTACAAATCCTAATTATTCTGTTATTCCCTAACAAAATTTGAGAATTTGGAGAAGTCACAAAGCACTTTTCAAATAAATCGATGTACTAGAAATTACAAAATGTTTTTTTGTATTCAATTACTCTTCCTTTGTTTTGTTTTGTTTTTGGATTTCAAATAATTCCAAGTATTCTTTGACTAAAATGTGGATGCTGTGTTTATTTTTTTATTTTTTTTTTAAAGATTTTATTTATTTAGTTGAGAGAGAGAGTGAGAGAGAGAAAGCACATGAGAGGGGAGGAGGGTCAGAGGGAGAAGCAGACTCCCTGCCGAGCAGGGAGCCCGATGTGGGACTCGATCCCAGGACTCCAGGATCATGACCTGAGCCGAAGGCAATAGCTTAACCAACTGAGCCACCCAGGCGCCCCTGGATGCTGTGTTTAATGTCAATCAAACTATGTCAAATATAATGATCAAAAGATGTAAAAGGATAAAAGTTTGTCAGAGATGACATAGTAATTAGACTAAGGAGCAACACGACTTTCTCTTGACAGTATGCAGGACAAAGTACTTTTACTTACGATTTTCATTAGGGCTTATTTGTATACTTCTTTCTCTTATAAGCTTTTCTTTTTTGCTTTATTAGGGGTAGACATAATTACCATTAGGACAAGGGCTTCATATTTTTCGCTCTCTTCAGATAAAATAAAATGAAATGGCTCTAGAAATATGGCACAAAAATCTGAGTCAATAATATGATAGTGGATACTATAAAAAATGAATTAGAATAAAGAGGAATCATTGTGGATTCATAGCATTTTACTGGATAGTTGGATCATCCATTAATATGGAAATGAGTTTCTTTGCCTAAAGGAGATTACGGTCTAATTAAGAATACAAGAGAGCTCAGTAATCAACACAAATGTGTGCAGGTAAAAACAAGTTATGACAAGGTTTAGTTGAAGGGGATTTAGGGATTATGTTGGCAGTCTGAGGAAGGAACAGAAAATGTCAAAAAGAATGAATAGAATACTGTGGAATATATTTTCATAGTTGATCAGATGCGTATGTTTAAGTGTCATTTATAGGCATTCTGTGTATGCAAAAATTCCATAAAAGAAGAAATGATGATAGACCTGGTTCAGACGTGGATACTGCAAGTAATTATTCAAAGTATATCTTCTTCTTAAACTTTATTTTTATTAAAATAAAAACATAAGGATGAAAGCATATAAAAGTTTTCAGGATTTTTACAAAAATGAATCTTGCAAGTTTATGACTTTACATTTTAAAGAGCTATCCATATCAATCTGGCAAACACCCACCCCCCACACCCCGATCTTCATGTCAAGACATTATCTGGTCTCCAAAAATGAGCGATCTGAAATTCCCTAATTACAAATAACCTTTTTCTGTTGGATGAAAAATACATAGCTTGCTTTCAGAAATTGCTTCATCTTGGGTGTTTATATTCTGAAAGGTACAGTTTAATTTATTTAAAGGCTTTGTCATTTGTTTCTGAAAAACCCTGTCTCACATCTCATGCTCCTATAGATAGGGCACATTAACTCTGTGGGTTTATAACCATAAACATTATGTCCTCATAACCCCAAATCCAGAAATATTATTCAACACTTCTTTATAATACCAATAATTAGCAATGGCATATTTAATTGGCTATCTAGCACCAACCACATATGTATTATGATTATTACAATGTATAAGTCATTATATGGTAGAGGTTGTTAGCTGTTTATGATGTCTTTCTCTTCCCTGGCACAGAGTAAGTCTGTTTCCCAGCTTTCTTGCAGTGTTTTAGTCAATGGGATGGGAGTAGAAATCATGTCTACCACTGATTGGAATGGATCCTATAAGTTTCCCATATGTGCTCTTCCACTTTTTGTCTACCCTTATCACCAACTGAGATGGAGATGAACTCTAGGGAAATTTTGAAAGCCATGTATTGAAGATGGCCCATCAGCTTAGGTCCTGAGTTGGCTGTATGGAGTAAAGGGCCCTGTTCCACTAACTTCATCTCCTAAGAAAACATATACTTTAGAGCCTATTTTTGACAAAGAGTAGCATTGTTTCAACAACCTTTACTTATTGCTAAACACACAGACACACCTACAGACACATTCATTCAACATTTGTATTTTGTTACATCATGTTTTACATAAAATATTAGCATGGATTCTAATTTTTGTGGATCTCAGTTTGATCTGAATCTGTCTTATATTTCAAGCACATATCATTGAACCTCATTTTTCACTTTAGACCTGGCCTACTCCATCACATTTCAGATCTCTTTTCTAGACAGTATCTTCGTCATTCCTTTTTTTTTTTTTTTTAAATATTTGTTTAGAGCAACATTGCCTTCTGGAAATAGGATGTCCCAGGCACATCTCTTCCCTGCCCCAAAATCCAGACTTGCTACTCCCCAGGAAGCCCTGGGCTTCTTTGGTGAGGAATAGTATAAAGACCTGAATTATAGGCACAGGGGAAACTAAGCAAATTTAAGTTTATATCATGCTACTGGTTAAACCCCTGACTAAGAGTAATGTTACCATAAGGCAAAATTTAGTCTCTTTCTGATTTATCCATATTAAGCAGGACTATTTCAAGGCTATTAGTTAGGAAATATTGGTATTGCAGGACAGGGAGAATTCTTCAAGCTCTTATATTGTTGATGATTAATTTTTCCACAAACCTTACTTTCATTGAGGATTTTCTCTTTATATATCACTTTCTTGCTTAACTTAGAGAAAAACACACTTGAAATTATGAATATTTTAATTTGGATAACACTTCTGAAGTATAGAAAAACTTTTTTGTTACATAAAAGACCCAGAAAAGCAAATAACAATTTGAACAGTCAAGTTTGAACTCAGATCATCAGACTCTCAATCTACTCCTGTTTCTACCTGTGTTATTTTTTAAATTGTCCAGTTCATATCTGAAGGATACTCCCCCTTTTTATTTATAGAGGTATACGTGATCTTCACTGATGTAGTTTTACCTTTGTAATATCTCCAGGGCAAGTGCCCTTTTAATGTCACTATGGCTCTGACTACTAGATTTTCACCAACAATCCAGTTGTCTTCTTGAACTTTAGACTGCATTTTCCAGCCTCTCTTGCAGTTAGGTGTGATCATATACTGGATTCTGTCAAAGGAATACGAGGAGAGTGATGTGCTTTTTCTGGCTAAAGTTTTAAGAAATAGGTGTGGATCCTTCACACATTCTTTCCCCTTCCATGGGCTGGACACAGATAATAACACAGATGTAAAAAATAATAGCCATTCAAGGGGCACCTGGGTGACTCGGTTGAGCATCCAACTCGTGATTTTGGCTCAGATCATGATCTCAGTGTCCTGGGATGAAGCCCTGTGTCGGGCTCTGTGCTCAGTGGGGACTCCGCTTGAGGATTTTCTCTCCCTCTCCTTCTGCCCTTCTCCCTGCTCTCTCTCTCTCTCTCTCTCTCAAATAAATAAATCCTAAAAAAAAAACACAAAAAGGAATAATAGCCACTTGAGATGAAAGAATCTGTTGTTCTTGCATCACCACATAAAGGAGAACCAATTGCCAACAAAAATGATCTGTTTAGAACAGAGTGACACAGTATTTGAGGCATTATTCAATTTTGACCACATTTGCTACCATTTCCCTGCACATATTGAATATTCCATTACAGATTTTCCAATTTTCTGCAAATGCCATCAGTTTTCATAAGTCCGATCATCCTTCTACCCGCTTTATATACCTTTTATCATCTATTTCTTTGAAGATCTCTCTTTACTTTTCCTTTGTCTTCTTAGCTTCCAGCCTCACTTCTCTTTCATATGATATACCACATAATATCACATACAACATATGGTTCCCATCATGTTGTTCAATAACAATAAAAATATTCATTATCTTTAACAGTCATAAAAGCACTGTTCTAATTAACTATAATACATACAAGAATCAATCCAAGATACAATTATTTCCAAATGTTTTTTAATGTGATCATAGTGTCTACTTTATAGCTGGAAAATAACAGAGTACAACTCTGTGTCCCAATGTACAACTTTCATATGGAATATATCAAAAGTATATGCTCCATTTGTCTAAAAGTATGATGATTCAGGGGCGCCTGAGTGGCTCAGTCGTTAAGCGTCTGCCTTCGGCTCAGGTCATGATCCCAGGGTCCTGGAATGGAGCCCCACATTGGGGTCCCTGCTCCACCAGAAGCCTGCTTCTCCCTCTCCCACTCCCTCTCTTGTGTTCGTTCCCTCTTTTGCTGTGTCTCTCTGTCAAATAAATAAATAAAATCTTTAAAAAAATAAAAATAAAAGAATAAAAGTATGATGAGCCACAGCTTTAGAAATTCCAGCTCTAGAACATTTATTCAGCCATGGTTTACCTACACCAACTTCATATTAATATCACAACTCATGTGGTCATAATATTGTCCAATGGGATAAAAACCAATTAGTTATATAATTTTTCATATCTAAACCCAAAAGCAAAATTGTACAGATCAATTGATTTTGAGTGTAAAAATCCAAATTTCTCTTCCATGATATATTTCTTATCTAGTTTTCCCAGTTTTCATTCCATGGTGACTGCACTCCAAGTCAACATAGAAAAAGCTCTAGCAATTAAAATGTAACCCCTTTGAGTAGTTGTATTATTCTTCATCTGTGACAGTTCATAATAATCCAATAAACCATAGACAAATTTATTGATCCTCACATAATAAATAATGATAAAGGCAAAGACTTTTCTCAAAATTGTTTGAATTTACATATTCAATGTCTTCCACCATTTTGGTTAATTTACTCTAAGTTGCACTGAACTAGTAAACTGTCCTAACTTGCCAATATTATGTACAGCATCTCTTTTCTTTCTTCCTTCTTTTTTTCCTTTTAAGCCACAATTTGTCTAACTCTAGCAATTTCCTTTTGAGTCACAATTTCACAATTTATTGGGTCACTCAGAAGTACAAAATTAATTTGGAAGAACGGTATTGGTACAAGAGAAGCTTACAAATAGACACTTTTTTTCCCCTCTTCAAGTTAGTTCTTCAGTACCTTTGAATTTAAATTCACATACCAAAAATGAAGTTATGCCTTATTTGTAAGATGCATATTTCTGTTTACCTAAACAAGTAGCATTAAGTTATCCTTTACATTGCTATAAGCACAGAAAAATGCTCTTTTTGATATGTATTTTGATGGGTAGATGATTTAGCAGATGTTTTTTTTTCCCCAGAAATTTTATGTGAGAAAGCATTCCCCCATCACCCTATATGTTCCATTCTCTTCCTATATTTGAATTCCTCAATTACATATTTGTTTTTAGGTAGACTTATCACTCTCTGAAGTCAGTATTCCTCCTCCTTAATTATCCACCAATGAGGATGTTTAACCAATACTATCTAAACCTCAACTTTTATCTTCTAATCTTTCAGTAACATCGAGTACCCTAGTACTCAATCCCACTTTCCAAGGCACATTATAAGTTGAGGAAGAGTCTGAAAAGTGCCTCTACTGCCTTTTTTTACACATGTTAGTATCTAAGTCTCATATCATACCATCTGCACCTACATATGTGCAAATCAGGCTTCCACTGACCCCTAGCACTCAAAATCAGCATTTTCAAGTACACACATTTTGACCTCTTGACCAGAGTATGTGAATCTTGTGTGTTATATTTTGTTCCTGCCTGATCATAATGTAGAAGAATGCGGATAAACATATGCAGTAAGGGTGTAGTCATTAGATTTTACTGGTTACTGGCATTCCTTCGATTCCTATATTTGTAATTTATACTGGGGTTGGGGGTGGTAAAGATACAGAAAAGCCCCACCAGCATCTGACAAGAATACTTTGCTAGCTTGAGTTTATAATTATATTAGACTCCCCATATGCCAGTACATGAAATAACATATATTTCCCTAAACATGCAACAAGGTCTATATTTATAGTTTAATCCATTTTTGGAAGAATATTGTAAACAATGTGAATTTCATTTATTAAGTACCCTTTTCCTGTTAAAAACTTATTTCATTCCAAGTATCTATGAGTAGATTGAACAGGCATTTCATTTTTCCTTGATCTAAACAACTTGTTATCTTGAAATCCATAATCCTTTTCAAAGATAAACATTGACACTATAGTTGTAGTTTTTCCTAAAACCTTAAGGCAAGAGTGTTATTTTAACCACATATTGCTCACTATACGTACACCTATGTGCATTCAAACAGTGATCTTTACTTCTGTCAAATTTATGGTATGCTCACATTATTCTTTAAAAAAGTATTTGCACTAACAAATACTTATCCTTGAAATTTCTATTAACTAAATAATAATAACTGAAAGTTTCTGAGGACCTACATGCACATATTTTGCATATATAATATCTAATTTTCACACAATTCTGACAGATAAGTATTATGCATACTTGCTAATAAGGAAACTGAGTCTCCAAGAGTTGAAATATTAACCCATGATGACATGGCTAATAAATGGTAGAAACAGGGTTGCAATCTATATTACTTATCTGACTCTAAAAGTCATTTGCAAACCTAAGCATTTTAACTCTTATTTACAAAAGAGAAAAAAAAGAACCTTGTAATCACATTTAATTCTATGCATTATTTTGTCCCTTTGCTATTAGTGTACTCTATGTATCATTAAGAACTAAATATCGGTTGGTATATTTTAAGCCAACACATGCTGATGTACTGTGGAATGTTTAGAAACGAGTTGCTCTGAAAGTTAACACTTTATCCCTGTATCTTTTTTTCCCCAAGTACAAGGTTATTCTGACATTTACTATCCATTTTACAAGAAAAGAATTTAAAAAAGCAATTTGCATATTTTCTGATTTACCTGAGAGTTAGAAGCTCCCTACTGTTAGTCATTTAGAAAGTAGGTGTACCTATTTGAAATGACACTTTCTTCTTTGTAATACTTTCTGGTATACATTTTCTGTCATTTCATTAAAGGTGAATTACCTTCTCATTATACATTTTAAGGAATAAAATGAAGATCTGTAATAAGGGGCATGCATAGGCATAGATTCAGGGAAAGGCAATGAAGTTGCCCTCTAAAGAGAGTCTTGCCACTACTGAGGAAAGTTACTTAAAGTTTTCACTTAATTTAATTGAGAATTTTAATTTGATATAGTTATTTCATATACACCATCACAATTATAAAATTCTCAAAAAATAATTAAGAATATGTGAATACTATAAAAGGTGACTTATTAAATTCTGTATGATTTAAATTTTACTTCATTTTAAATTTATTAATCTGGGACAGATAACTGGGGCTTGTTCAGAGAAATAAGAAAGTGAGTTAGTCAATGACTTACTATGATTATCATCAACTTCTCTTCGATCCTCAGCACCAAATACTGTCTCACAATTTAACCAGATACAATGCACAAAATACACACTCATTGTCCTGGCTCACCATTTGAGGCTTACAATTACAAAACAGTAACAAATCATTTAAAGGATGAAGTAAATATATATATATATATATATGTGATTCTTTAGCCCTATTGAAATAAAGAAAATATCCAAGAAGAGATTATATTTTCCATGAGCTTTTGAAGAAGAATATCTGTTATAGTCTCTGGGAGAAAGAACAGTAGCAGAAAAATATAACCCCAACCTAATAACATATTCATCACTCTAGTCAATTCTTAAACAAAATAATCCCTGTTAAGTTATAAACAGAGGTTTTTATAGGTGACTGAAGTAATGCATTTTAGGAAAAAGAGCCAATAAGGGTGTAGAATGGACAAGACTGTGGAAATAATAAACTAGAGAGATAAATTCCATCTTTGATCTAATACAGATGGCTATAAGAGTAAAAAGTCACCCAGAGATAAGACAACAGTTAGAATTAAAATAAGAATATTTGGGAATATTAATATTAGATAGAGACTGAAAAGGAGCAGACAAGTTGAAGAACTGGAACACCAGTGATGCTGAAGTCAAAAGAAATTTAAGATTTAGAGTCTGGTCTCAATTGGTCAAATGTTTGAGAGAGGTCATGTCACATGTATAGAACGCATTAAATTTGACTTAAATTAAGATGTGATTGACAATGTTTTAAAGCAAACTATAAGGATGAGAGGAAAACATATTCAGAGGGATAATGAATAAATGGGAGGTTTAAAAAAAAAGACGTTCTCAGGGCGCCTGGGTGGCTCAGTTGGTTAAGCGACTGCCTTCAGCTCAGGTCATGATCCTGGAGTCCCGGGATCGAGTCCCACATCGGGCTCCCTGCTCAGCGAGGAGTCTGCTTCTCCCTCTGACCCTCTTCCTCTCGTGCTCTCTATCTCTCATTCTCGCTCTCTCAAATAAATAAATAAAAAATCTTTAAAAAAAAAATAAAAAAAAAATAAAAAAAAAGACGTTCTAGATACTGCTGTTTTAAGGAGTCTAGTATTGAAGAGAAAGGAAAAACGTAGAGTAGCTATATGTTAAAGAAGAATCAAGGGTAGTTTTTCATTTTTTGTTTTTTTTCCCAAGTAGACAAAAAGTGAGTTCATTTTTCGGTTTTTTTATTGTTATGTTAATCACCATATATTACATCATTTGTTTTGGTGTAGTGTTCCATGATTCATTGTTTGTTCATAACACCCAGTGCTCCATGCAGAATGTGCCCTCTTTAATACCCATCACCAGGCTAACCCATCCCCCTACGCTCCTCCCCTCTAGAACCCTCAGTTTGTTTTTCAGAGTCCATCATCTTTCATGGTTCGTCTCCCCCTCTGACTTACTCCACTTCATTCTTCTTCTCCTGCTATCTTCTTCTTTTTCTTTTTTCTTAAAATATGTTGCGTTATTTGTTTCAGAAGTACAGATCTGTGATTCAACAGTCTTGCACAATTCACAGCGCTCACCATAGCACATACCCTTCCCAATGTCTATCACCCAGCCACCCCATCCCTCCCACCCTCAACCACTCCAGTAACACTCAGTTTGTTCCTGAGATTAAGAATTCCTCATATCAGTGAGGTCATATAATACATGTCTTTCTCTGATTGACTTATTTCACTCAGCATAACACCCTCCAGTTCCATCCACGTGGTTGCAAATGGCAAGATCTCATTCCTTTTGATGGCTGCATAGTATTCCATTGTGTATATATACCACATCTTCTTTATCCATTCATCTGTCGATGGACATCTTGGCTCTTTCCACAGTTTGGCTATTGTGGATATTGCTGCTATAAACATTGGGGTGCACGTACCCCTTCGGGTCCCTACATTTGTATCTTTGTGGTAAATACCCAGTAGTGCAATTGTTGGATCGAATGGTAGCTCTAATTTCAACTGTTTGAGGAACCTCAATACTGTTTTCCAGAGTTACTCAAGGACTAAGGAGTGGGTAGGCTCTGAGGAAGATAAGAGAAAGGGCATGCTGGATTAGAGGATGCACTGAAGAATGTAAGATGGAATGGAATCAAGAACACAGGTGCAGGAAGGAAACTCGATGCCTGGGACAAAAAGTGACAATTGTGATAAGAATACTCTCAACACATGGGACACCTGGGTGGCTCAGTTGGTTAAGTATCTGTGCCTTTCGCTCGGGTCATGATCCCAGGGTCCTGGGATCGAGTTCTGCATTGGGATCCTTGCTCAAGGGGGAGCCCGCTTCTCCCCCTGCCTGTGCTCTCACTCTCTCTGACAAATGAATAAATAAAATCCTTAAATAAAAAAAAGAAAGAATACTCTCAACATCTATGTGGATAATTAACAGGAAGCCAAAAGAAGCAGATGAGGATAATCATATTTGTTTTAGGGAATAACTTTAATTGAACAAACATAACTCTTTGGCACTGTGTAGATGAGCTGAAAGGAGATAATTTCTTGCAAGATGGTAGATCTGGCAGAAGGTTATTAGGAGACATCATCTCTGAAATCTCTGAAAGAGCTGACATCTCTTTCACTGTTACTCACCTTAGTAAAAATGTGTGTTTGTACTTATTCTAAGAAATGTTTTTGCTTTTTGAGAGAGTGATAAATTGTACATGTTTCATAAGTATCTGAGACATTTAGTCGGTAAACAATAAGGTCCTTTATATCAACTATATACAAGAGCGAAATGAGTCATTTATCACAGAAGATTACTCTAAATCATCATTTAAGGATGAATGTCTCTCATAAAAAAAAAAAAAACTTTAAAAAAGGGTAAGTGTCTCATTGAGTTTTTTTTTAAGATTTTATTTATTTATTCATGAGAGACAGAGAGAGAGAAAGAGAGAGGCAGAGAGAGAGAAAGGCAGGGGGAGAAGCAGGCTCCCAAGGAGCAGGGAGCCCGATGCGGGACTCGATCCCAGGACTCCAGGATCATGACCTGAGCCGAAGGCAGACGCTTAACCATCGGAGCCACCCAGGTGCCCCTGAGTTTTTAAATAGATCTCTGAGAAGCTGAATTCTATACTTTCTTCATAATACCTCATTATGTTTTACTTTCTCTTCAAATAAATTCTTGTGTTAGATTTTCTCCAAAAATGATAATTTTTATAGAGATACCTACATCTAATTTCTCATTATTTCTTTCATTTTTGCTATATAGTATGTTGAATGCACATTACAGATTTTTCAGAGGTATCTATATATCCTTAAAAAAATTAAGACTTTTTTTGGGGCGCCTGGGTGGCTCAGTTGTTGAGCATCTGCCTTCGGCTCGGGTCATGGCCCCAGGGTCCTGGGATCAAGCCCCACATCGGGCTCCCCGCTCTGCGGGAAGCCTGCTTCTCCCTCTCCACTCCCCCTGCTTGTGTTCCCTCTCTCGCTGTGTCTCTCTCTCTGTCAAATAAATAAATAAAATCTTTAAAAAAAAATTAAGACATTTTGATATACTCTTCAATAATATTGAAGAGAAGGAAATAAAACAATCCTTAAAGAATGTGATACACCTCTATAGCATAGATCAAATTCCAATCAGCAACTTACACTGGGAAATGCTCTGCTTGGTACTTGAGTTTATATTAAATATAAAAATTTGAATAGAAATGTAATGTTTAAAAGAAAAATAGAGGGGCGTCTGGGTGGCTCAGTCATTAAGCATCTGCCTTCAGTTCAGGTCATGATCCCAGGGTCCTGGGATGGGCCCTGCATCGGGTTCCCTATTCAGCAGGAAGCCTGCTTCTCCCACTCCCCCTGCTTGTGTTCCCTCTCTCGCTGTGTCCCTCTCTGCAAAATAAATAAATAAAATCTATAAAAACATAATAAAAAAGAAAAGAAAAATAGACACATTAGCTTTTTTTCCAACTGGATCGTCACTACAAAAATGGAATAGAGACTTTGATTTCATAAGTTTGCTTAGTTCATAGCAATAGTTGCATTCTAGAATCAGCCCCTTATGTGACAAAAAGTGACAAAGGCATTGCTGGAAAGCAAATTTTTCTCATAATCTCTATTAAAACTTATAGTACCATTGAATAGACAAGGTTTACACTCAGGAAAATTGTTTTAAAAATATGTGAATATATGTACATAGGTGTAAAGAAACAGATTTTGAGATTATTATGTAGAAATACAGAAAATAAGTTGAAAATTAGGATCTGAGTTTTTGGATTGTCAGAGAAACCCTTCACAAAGTGGCCCAAATTGAACTGACATCCATAAAGCCTGTGATTTGATGAGGTGGAAATTAGGAGTTAGAAAAAGACGGGGGAGAGAGAGAACATAAGCACAGAATCAGGAGAATGTAAGGAGACCTAACACATGGATATGCACAGGTACTAACTACTCATACATGACATTTGAGGGTGATGCTAAGATGCATTTGACTAATAAAAATCTAGAATACTATCCCCATCCTTCATGCTTCTCATTTGAAAGGCTTGACCTGTCCTTGTCTCTATCTCTAAGGCCATGTCTACATGAGCTCTTTCCAACTAAAGATCAACTATTTCCAGCAAAAGAGAACTCACAGGACTCCTTCCTATGGAGACTCAGGCATCTTCCAAGGTAGTACTTCAACAAATAATTTCCTTTTATAAACAGGGTAAATGTGCAAAGCATTAATTGGTAAGCATTTCTTTTCTAGGAAAAATGAGAATTTGTGCATTTTAATGAAATCTCTCACGATATCATTCTGCTTTTTCTCCAATCTGGTATAGTCTGCATTAAATCTTGGTAAGATAAAACAGGGCATACATAAAGAAATAAATAAAACCACTAATCAATTTGGTCACATAGAGGAGAATTTTGCCTTAAAACGATCAATTTCACAAACTCACTCATACTGATGATTGGTTGAAGGTGTTGAATTCTGTCATTTAAATCCTAGACACTGAGATGGCCTGAGTATTCTGCTATGTATTTATAATTAACATTATAATATAAATATTATTTAGAATATTTGTGAGTATGGACAGAACCTATGTATTGTGCATTGATCCTTATCTATCTATCATCTATCATCATCATCTATCATCTTTCATCAGAGAAAGAGAAAGAATAGGTGAATAGGATTAAGGCCACCCTCTCTCCTCTTCTCCTGTTTCCTAATCTGAGGTCTTGGTAACTCATTAAATTGGGTTTCAATCTATTTTTTTTTCCCTTGGAATGAATAATCATAACCATCATCCAGTTCTTGTAAGGATATTCCATCAAGGCTAAAAATTACTGTTTCAGTATTATTAAAGACATAAAACCCAGTGATATTAGCTAGGAGAAGGTATGCCATTCTGTTTGTTGACCCAATTAAAATGATGATTAGAAAATAACGTATGTATTCTCATCACATAAGAGAAATAGGATAATTATTTGTAAATGTAAAATGATTTATTCTCGTGAATTAAGATAACTCATCAGAATAATCATCATTTGTGTTTCTTTAACCAAAACTGAAAGTGGGAGAAAAAAAAAGAAAAGAAATAAACTTTCTCTCTGACAGCAAAATGATTCCAAACTCCTGTTAGATGTTATCTTTGAGGTGGTTCTTTGGAGCCGAAGCGTAAAGGATAGCATTATCCAGCTATTTACAGAAATGCGGCTGCCCTGGGTACACTATTCAGGGTCATTTTAAAAAGAGATCATTTCCATCAGGTTTGGATCTTACTAGGTCTCCCTCTGTTCTCAAATCAGATTGACTCTCCCCTTAGAAAGCAAAGCTTTTTAACCTTGCTGATCTCATCTCCAAAGCTAAAGATCAACCAGTACTAATAAAAGAGGATTCACAGGAGTACTTCCCCATAGAGATTCAGGCAGCTTCAAGAGTAGTATTTCAAACAAGTAATTTACTTTTATAAACAGTATAAATAAAACACAAATAGGAAGAAGTTCACAGACTTACATCATTTCAATTTTTTACAGCACTCTGGATATTTTATTTTTTATTATGCAGGAGGTCTGCAAGCTGTTACAGTTGCTTAACTATGGGAGGTCTCCAAGCTGTTCAGGTGTAATTCAGATAAATCAAGTATTACTCCCCATTGGAAGCTTTATTTAAGATATAATCTCAAGGTGGTACTTTGCTATCTGAATAATTATAAATTGGTAGCTGTTCTACTTTAAAAAGATTAGAATACTAATGATTTCTTAATAAATATCGTAAGTTAATATTGACCAAAACACTGCATTCTTTGTGTAATTATCTACATCAGTACTTCCCAAGTGCATTTCAACAATTTAGTGAAGGACTTCAGTGAGTCCTTAATATGCTAATGTGTATTTAAATCTTCAAGTAGGATAGCATATAGTGTCTCCTAAACTCATTGAGGACAAGTATATATGTATATACATTTGATATATATTTCAAAAAGCATCTCTCAGGACTTACATTAATGCACTAAAACTTTGGGAAACACTCATCTCCATTATATTATTTAAGAATTCACACAACATAATTTCTTCCAAGTACAAATGAAGAGAGGCAAAAAAAGTCTACTCACTTACCTCCTCTCTGACATATTGTTGATCAAACTCTGACTCAAACAGGATCCAAGTTGAGCATCCTTCTTATAATATTTTGCCTTCTGGGAATTATTGCAGCTCCCGAGAATGCTCTCTAGAATGGAAGATATATAAGTAAAATTTCCAATCATTACTTAATCCCACAACAGAAATTATCATTGATTTTATCTCCTTTTTTTTTTTTAAATTCCAGAGCCTCATGTTGTTTAAATGCTTAATTATGCTGTTATAGCAGTACAGTCACATCATGGTAAACATTCAAATCCAGACTGAAAAAAAACCAGCAAAATAAATGGCTGTTTCCAAAAACATGTATTTTTATACCAACTAATGAAAAATTCTGATAAATTAACTGAGTCTTGCAGTATTACTTGGAATAATCAGGATCTTTGTCATCACATAGACATCTTTAAAACTATATTAGATGTCAATTTGCCTCATTCCTCTATTTAACACAAATTACTTAAATATGTCTATCTGATATGTGACAAATCCTATCCACAGGGAGCTTTCATAGGATCAAGTCCAGTTGAACTCTGCTATTTTCTAGCAGTCTAACATAAAACCAACATTTTAGAAGTATGCTTTAGGGGTGGCTGGGTGGCTCAGTCAGTTAAGCCTCAGACTCTTGATTTCAGCTCCGGTCCTGATCTCAGAGTCTTGAGATCAAACCCCACTTGGGGTTCTCGTTCAGCACAGGCTATGTGAGATTCTCTCTCTCTTTCTCTCCCTCTGCTCCTCCCCTGCCGGCTCTCTCTATCTCTCTAAAATAAATAAGTAAGTAAAACCTTTTTTAAAGGACAAAAATAAAAGGGTGCTTTAAATGAATATATTAGTACCAAATTATATCTCAAATATCTCTAATCCTTTTTAACTTGCAGTAATTTGTTCCCTTCTATAAAAACTTCCGTTGAAAGTATCAAGCCAAAGCAGAAGTTTGCATTTTCACTCTGCAATTCAATGAGAACAAAAAGGTACATATTCAAACTGAAAATAAACGTCAGTCATATGAAAGAAGTAGGTGATTGGTTGGCTTCCGTGAATTAACTTGCACATTGCATTAGCATATATATCACACTTCTATTAAATGCCAGCAAAGATAGAGAAGAGTTTGGTGAACTTAAGAAAAAATGGTAATAGACATGGCCCGTCAGACGGCAAACCTCAGTTTTAAACACTAGTTCACATTCAAAATGACTTAACGAACTTCTTTGAAGCAAGATTTGGATTAGTTATTTGTGACCTAACATATGATTAAATCTTTGTCATAATTTGATAAGCCTTTAATTACCTCTGCAGAAACATTAACTGAAAATATCACCACACCTGGACGGTTATTCTTTCTCACCATCAAGAAGATAGCTTATGGCATTTAAACCTTTCAGCTCACAACATGAAATTTATATTGACATACCTATAATTTTATGATGAATCTAGATACAGAATACAATTTTACCGTGCTTAATAAATCATTTCTTTTTGCTTGTTTAAAAATGATAGGTAGTTTAATTTTACAAAGAAACTGATGCCAGGTGCCAAAAACAGGTGTGATGCAGTGTTTAAATGCAAGCTAAGAGACAAAAAAAATGTGAAATGCCCATCCTTGACAAGACTTTTTTTTTAAGTGTAAATGCCTTCATTTTATCTAAAAATATCAATTCCAAAATTAAGGTACCCTTAATGTTATATGTTCCTAAAGTAATTGTAATGTATAATAATTCATTGTATTTTTATATATGTTATCCACCATGTATATTAATATATTTTAGCATAATATAGTATATGTAACACATCATATTTTGGGCTCAGAATAATTTTCTATTTTTATAAAAATGTAGTTATGTATTGAAACTGTCAATAAAATCAAAGTCATACTGATTTCTGCTTATCTCATCAGTATGAATCTGGTCAATATAAACAGGCAGACTACATGAAATAATTCACCCATATAATTCCATATTTCACAATTTGACAACTTAGTGAAGATACAGATTCTGATAAAACTCAACATTTTAAAAACTGCTTTAAAATTGCTTCTAAGGGGTGCCTGCTTGGCTCAGTCTATAGAACATGTGACTCTTGCTCTCTGGGTCATGAGTTCAAACCCCACATTGTGGGTAGAGATTACTGTAAGAAAGAAAGAAAGAAAGAAAGAAAGAAAGAAAGAAAGAAAGAAAGAAAGAAGGAAGGAAGGAAGGAAGGAAGGAAGGAAGGAAGGAAGGAAAGAAAGAAAGAAAGAAAGAAAGAAAGAAAGAAAGAAAGAAAGAAAGAAAGAAAGAAAGAAAGAAAGAAAGAAAGAAAGAAAGAAAGAAAATTGCTTCTGATTTTTTACAAAATGATATTCTATAGTAATCATGTTGTGATAAGAGCCATGATGATTTCCTATCTTTCAAAATATGAATGGGAGCAATGAAAGTTAATCTCCAGCAAGAATGCTGTGATAGAGTTAATGTTTTACTTTAAATTTGCTAAAAATACCATTTATTCCATCTTGAAAGTTCAATATGGTGAAATGAATTAAACTAAAGCACAAATTGCTTGTAAATTTTCTTTTCTTTAATTCATGACAGCATGCATTCTTTCGTGAATCTATTTTAATTTGAAACAATTTTATTTTTTAAAAATTTACAATATGTATTTAACCTTTTGTCTACTGTATGCCACATAAAATGGTTGCCCTGTATCAAACTAACAGCTTTCTTAACAATATTGTATAATGAGATTGATCTCAGTTGCCCTGAAGCCAACATCTTTGGATTCTTTATTCATCAACATCTATTCTGTGTTGTCAGGAGAAGAGTACACACTGAACTGTAAAGAAAACTTCTTGCAAATAAGAATGACATATATAACATATCTTTATGAAATGGAAGCTGAAATCTAAAACACCTTCTGTTTTTGAAGGGAAAGCATTCATCCCCAGGGAAAGGAATTATTTTCTCCTAAAATATATACACAGACAAATATTCAGGCTTATATTTAGGGATTCTTACACGGTCAAATCTTGAGATTCTAAGTTGTTGAGGAAATTATCCACACGGGGAGCTCTAAAGCATAGGTTTATTTTCCAAAATGATGTAAGAAACAACAGAATTGTTGACAAAATAGAATAATATTATCAAGGGATACTATTCTAATAGTTAGCTTGGAGCCACAATAGTGGGTACTCTCTCACTGCAGCTCCTCACACCAGTAAACCACAGAGCTTCCATTTCATGAATGACCGAATGAGTTTATAAATAATTCCAGAAAGTGGACTCTTTATGTAAATACTTTTTATAATTTGTAGAGTTAGAATTGTCACATATTAGCTACTAGTATTAAGGTACAATGAAATAAATCCATCCGCTAGGATTTTTTTTTTAGTAGTCTGTGATCTTATACTCATCTATTGAGGACAGGTGCTCATACTTAATAAAATCTTTGGTGAAAAATATATTCCTTAATATATGGGTTTTGCAAATAATCCCTTAAATTCAAGAGACTATTTGCATTTATTACTTTTATTTTATTTTATTTATTTATTAGAAAGAGAGAGAGAGAATACAAGCAGGGTGAGCGGCCGGCAGAGGGAGAAGCAGGCTCCCCGCGGAGCAGGGAGACCTACTTGGGGCTCAATCTCGGGACCGTGGGATCATGACATGAGCCGAAGGCAGACGCTTAACGACTGAGCCACCCAGGTTCCCCTACATTTATTATTTTAAATTACTTTAATGGAATTCATTAAATTTAGCGACCACTATGTACAGAGTTCTAGGATTCAAGGAGCGGGATGTGACTTCCTGAACTACTAAAGGGTCCTGATTTTCCCTCATGTGCTCCTGACACCACCTCGGTCTCTTGGTAAGATTTCTCCCCACAAGCCAGGCTGCTTTAGCTAATTTTGGCCTAACATAAACTGCTGTTTTCATCAGGATGGAAGGATTCACTACTGTCATCAATGTTTACTTGAACATTTACCAAAGTTCTTAGTCACTTCTGAGGTAGCAGAAAGATAATGTGTCATTAAAGGAAGTCAGAATTTTTGATGAAAGAAAATACAGGAGGTTTGCTTACTACATGTTATGTATGTAACCATAACTGTAACTTAGTATATACAGTTTCAGAGATGTAATTATATGTAACTAGAATTATAATAACTAGAAATACCTATAGTTCTGTGTGTGTGTGTGTGTGTGTGTGTGTTCCATCCTTTGCAAAAGGATGAAGGAGTATGAATATCTCTCAAATTCTCAGGAATTGTTTTATTTTTTCTTTTCATGCAGTATTATTAAAAAAAAACGTGTTGAAAAATGCTGTCTTGAGTAAATGATTTTGAGAAGGTAGAATAGATTGTAGAACTTTCCTGCTTTGTTGGTTCATGAAGCCCAGAGCTGGGATATTGTGCAAATATTTCACAGGCAACTTAAAATGATGTGTTGCTGCAACCATAAGTAGGATTCCACAAAAGCAAAAAAAAAAATAACTGTCACTTCTGGTGTAATTACTGCTAGCACCTCCAAAATACTTTACGTCAGTTGCTTAAATGTCAGTGTCATTGAAAAAATAGTCATTCAGACTTGACATCTGGTTAATATATTTACATGATTGTGCCAAATACACGTATTCCCCAGCGGAGAATCCTCCACAATGACAAAACTAGAACATTCTCAGTGTTGAGAATTATTACCCTTTATGTCTTGTGTAGCAAAATATGTATTAAGTCCCTGAGTTAATGCTTATGATAATATTCTGCTACTAACTACATATGAAATATTTAAACAGAGATATAATTTACTTTGCTGTTTTACATAGCGCCCTCATATTTGCATATCTTTTGCCTGTACCAGCAAAGTGAAACAAATTACCGAGCAGCTATCTGATTTGTTCATTCATTCAAACGAGAAAAGAAACCTACATCATTTCTATAAAATAAATCGGGCATATTCAATTACATAACAAGATTGTTTTGATTATCCAACGAGATTATTGCTTTTGTCTGTTAGAGGCAGCACTTGTCCCAAAATTTTTGCTTTGACATTTCCACAAATATATATTTTTAACCTCTTCAATAATTTTATATTTTTAATCTCTATCACTATTTATATAATAAAATATATTTTCCTATCCTTATATCTTATAGTCAGATAAATGTTGACTGTGAAGTAGATAGTAATATTTTACCAGAGCAAATTGTAGCGCTTTAAGATTACAATTTGCTCTATTTGGTGTATGTGCATTGTGTATATACATGTATGTGTGTATAACCTTCAGTATATATTTCTTTTTATGATAGGTTTATTAAATAAGAAATTCTAAATTCACAGATCATGATAATTATATGCATTTTTGAAATTAAGAGTAAAGTGCAAACTTTGCAATTATCTTCATCTATTTCTACATTTTTTATAGCCAGTTCTATAATTTTATACTAATCTGTTATAAAATTCGATCTTTCTCGTTTTGCTTACCTAGTGGATCCACTAAACTAGTTTTGTACAGGTAGCAGCAAATCATAAAGGGCATTCAGTGTAAGCACTTCTTCTCTGAGGGTGCCTCCAGCACCATCTGCTACCCGCCCCACTTCCCAGAGCCTCCTTCACTGTCAAGAAATACCACAGTTTGGGGGGCACCTGGGTGGCTCAGTTGGTAAGCGACTGCCTTCGGCTCAGGTCATGATCCTGGAGTCCCGGGATCGAGTCCCGCATCGGGCTCCCTGCTCTGTGAGGAGCCTGCTTCTCCCTCTGATCCTCCCCCTTCTCATGTGCTCTTTCTCTTTCATTCTCGCTCTCCCAAATAAATAAATAAATCTTTTAAAAAAAAGAAATACCATAGTTTTGGAACCAAAGTACCCATAGCTCCCAAGCAACACTTAAGAGACTTTTTCCTTTAATTACTCTTGTAGCATTTCATCTTCTTTTTGTTGTACGTTGCCACTTTTCCAATTTAAGTACCTTCTTCACAATTCAAAGTTGTTTCTAAAGTATAAGAAGTTCTTCATAACTCTCTTAAAAAAAAAGCTATTTTTTCTTTTTTTTTTTTTTTTAAAGATTTTACTTATTTATTTGAGAGAGAGAGAGAATGAGAGATAGCATGAGAGGGAGGAGGGTCAGAGGGAGAAGCAGACTCCCCGCTGAGCAGGGAGCCCGATGTGGGACTCGATCCCGGGACTCCAGGATCATGACCTGAGCCGAAGGCAGTTGCTTAACCAACTGAGCCACCCAGGCGCCCAAAAGCTATTTTTTCAACAAAACCAGCATTACCAGACAAAAAATAAAAGTGAATCGAGGAAATCTGCATGAAGAGGTCACCTTGAAACAATGAGAAAGCAAATCAAATGAACTACAGAATCCAGCATGACCCCCAAATCACTCTGCATTCTTAAAGGGCCAGCATAAATTATTATTTTTTTCCCTTCCAGGAAGCTACTTTCTGAAAAATCTCTGATTATGGCTAGACCGTAGTAATGTCCTCACCATATTGACAGAAATGACAATCTCATTTATTTTGTCATATGATTTTGAATTCAGATTACATTATATTTAGTAGTCAGGGATGACTGAACAACTAACTGTATTAACTATAGATCTTATTTTACATCTGGGGATAGATTTGCTAATATTCTATCCATTTTCCTTTTATCCTTCCCCTTGTCTTGTCAGCTATTGAGTTTTATTGTTATGGGCCCTCTAACAATCTAATCTTCTAAATCTCATCCATATATTCTCCACCTCCACAAACCTATATATTGTATTTATATAAGAACATAAACTGAACAGTGTGTGCTCTGATATATTGTCCCTTTTGAGGCTAACATAAAATAGCTAAAAAGGTAATCTCATATAAAAGGTAGTATAAGTAATTTGACTGAAAGCACACCGATCAGATTTTGACCACAGACCTTCAGATTCTAATTAAAATGTTTTTGTTTTTAATTCTCTAAGTTTCTATTGTCACTTAACATATTTGCCTCTGACGGATTCTTCTTTGGAACTAAATTTCACATTTCACTTTGATCATGCCACAGACATGGGCAATTCCTTCAGTGGAACTCATTGAACATAGTTTAACAGAAAGATTCCCCAGGCATTAAGGTTTTTTATAATTTGGTCCAAACTTGCTTTAATATGTATGCTTTCAACACTACTCTACACAAACCAAATAATATCTTTATAATTAGCACTTCAACTACTTCAAAAATAATTTGAGACTTAGATGAAAGGACTAGTTAAAGACCAATCTCCTAAAACCTTTGAAATGATCTCTTCAAACATGATTTAAATAGTTTGATTTTGAAGTGCATCTAAATCTTTCTTCATGCTGGACTTTTAGTCTCCAGTTCCAAATAGTAGATTTAAACCCCATGCATTTATTTTATTTTATTTTATTTTATATGATTTTATTTTTAAAATTCTGTACATTTGCCAAGAGTTTTCTTTTGCACTAAAGGTTTGTTTTTACCCTCTCTTCATCTTTTAAGAGAAAGGCAATATCCTACCTCTTTTATGACATATCCCCTCTCTATACTTCTCTACACAGTACAGTACACTCTATCCCTCCCTATATCTGAAATTAAGTTAAATGATTATAGGATTTATAGCATATTTCACAAAAAATATCATATGCCATAAATTCAGCAAAAACGTCATGAATAATAATCACTGAGTCCACATCTATAATTAAGATGTTTTGAGCTATGGTAGTTTCAGTGAATATTACACTCTAAGAAAAACATGGTCCATGACTCCATTCATTATAGGAGCTGGCTACATGCTAACCCGTTCAATGACCTCTGTGAAGTGTCTTCCAGGTTTCTGATCTTGGTTTACTTTAGCTCTTCCAGAATAGTGATAATTAAATCTATTGTTTGTTCTCAGGCTTTACCCCTTCAAGTTTCTTGTCTCTTGAAAATTTATTGAAAATTTACAATCTTGAATTTCAGAGCAAACTATGGGTAAAAACCAAGTTGTTTTCTAAATTCTGAGAGACTTGAGCAATTGATAATGCTTTTCAACATATATTTTCCTCACAAATCTTTTACCTTAAGAAATAGGGATATTGTGATGAAATTTCTTGATTATTTCACTGGTGGTTTTAAAAATGCCTTATTGATTTTTGGGTTTTTTGTTTTGTTTTGTTTTGTTTTGTTTTGTTTTGTTTTACATACAAGTTATTATCCTCATGCCCTATGACATCTTTTTGGCCAGATACATGTGCTGGGATGATTGCTATTTCAACAACATCGTGTAAAGTCACTTAGTGTTTTCAAAAGTTGTATAATTGCTTCATAATGTTTAAAACTTCATCTATTTAACTGAGTGGAGGGTTAGATACTAGTAGTGTGTTTACTAATAATACATCATTTGGTTTAAAATTTTGCGTTCAAGCTCAATTTTCACAGTATACAGATTAGTGGTCAGTGTCACCAGGACTAAGCTCAAAGAAGCTCATATAGTTTTATAAAACAGTTTAAAGTATCATAATTCCCACAACATTTTTCAGTTTGACCATTTAAAGATACATAATTGCCATAATATTTTTTTATTTTTACTATTACGATTATCTTGATACAAAACCGAGAAAGCTAAGATAATCATAAAACATTAAATATATTATTATATCCACCAATTAAAAGCCACCATATATTACAACATATCAAGAAATAAGTAGGTTCATTGTTGAAAATGCTATATAACTAGGCACTTAACACATCTTGAATCTTTGTAAGGTAAAATTGTAAATAATAATTTTATAACATATTTTATATGTTATATAAATTTTATAACATATACAAATATGCCAGTGAAGTGTTTGTGTTATTTTTGTAATGTATTCACATATCACAGATTACTATCTCTAAAACTCATCTTAAAATAAACCAAAAATAGATAATTTATCTTTATCGCTTTGGGTTTACATTCAGTAAATATTTGAAGCACTTATTTGTGCAAAGCATTACTGAATATATAGCTTCAGCAAGTTTAAGATTTTTTAAATAAGTCAATGTAAGTCTCTGGCACACAGGCGTGAGATGAATTTGAGGACTAATCTACCAGTCCTATTTTCTTGAAAAGGAGCATTTGATTAATAGTCCAACATTTTTAATAAATTTGTCAAAATTATCAGTGGATATATACTGAAAGGATAAAATAAAATATATGATATTTTCAGTCTTAAAATATTTACTGTGGACACTAAATGAGTAAGCACATTTTAATCAAACCATTTGATTTAGATATTATATTTATTACATTTTTCTTGTCTTGAATAAGGAAAAAATCAAAGATGATTTACAAAATCACAGTATTGAAATATAATTATTTCAGAAACAAAAAATAAAATCACTAATTAATTTGTGAATTATATGAATCAGTTCGTAATATCTGGTGATACACAATATATATCTTTTGAGCTGAAAAATAAGCTGAATATGAGCTTACTGATTTCCAGAACAAATCTAGAAAGTAAAATGTTATATGTTGACAATACATGATACTAACCAGTAATCACAAGTTTCTCAGGAACACAGTGCTTTTTCTATTACTGACCTTTGAGAGAAACACCCTCCATAAATCTTCCAAACCAAAATATATTTATATTGGGCGATATCTTGAATAACAATACTAAAGGGAGATGTAGTTTTTAGGTTTATGGATATTTTAATGGCTCTGCATCTGAAAAAAAATGCCTAATATTTTTTTAAAAACTGGATTTAAAATGATTCAGATCTGAGAAAGATGCAAAAAATAACGTAGTCAATAATATAATTCTCTGGTCCAGTGAGGTTATGCAATAAAAATAGACAATTGCAGGAATGCATACATTATATATTCCTCAGTTAATCTTTTATGAGTGTTACTTATCATATATGAAACTATATTATGATTCGTATAGTTCTAGGTTATTTTCCCTTAAAAGAACCTACAGTAAGGCATATGCATCATGTGAGTAGTTTGGAGAATATTCATATATATCAAAGATCAATTGAAGTAAGTTAACAGTCTCTTGAAAATTAAGGTTTTTATTAAATTGAATTAGAATAGATTGTTGTATAATATGTGCTAGATTAAAAATATATATAGTTGTTTTATACATTTCAGTAGGACCTGGTGAAAATATATCATCTTTAGGCTATTTTCTTCTGAATATTATTTAATCTATGAGACTATTCAAGTGATTTATATCTAAAAAAAAGAATAGCATATAATTTTAATGCCAAGCAATTTGGTTGTTAGTATAAGGTTGACAGGAGACGATGTTTTTTGTCAACCATAAAAGTTCATCATCTCTGGAAAGCAGATATTTCATTTTCTGTTGTCTTTGTTTTTTAATAAGATGGAATAAAAGAAAGAGGAAAAGAAAATATTTCTCATCTTCTAAAAGATGCTATTTTTGATTCCTTTGATAAAGCCCAAGTTATTTCACTTAAAAGATTATTATGAGATCTGAAGAGAAGCCAGAGGAATATTGAAAAAGAAAAGCAAAGCTGGCGGCATCACAATTCCGGACTTCCAGCTCTATTACAAAGCTGTCATCATCAAGACAGTATGGTACTGGCACAAAAACAGACACATAGATCAATGGAACAGAAT